>NC_081568.1:45531222-45612235 GCF_022355385.1 Mustela nigripes | reverse complement strand
AAGTGGGTTAAGCCGCTGCCTTCGGCTCGGGTCATGATCTCAGGGTCCTGGGATCGAGTCCCGCATCGGGCTCTCTGCTCAGCGGGGAGCCTGCTTCCTCCTCTATCTCTGCCTTCCTCTCTGCCTTCCTCTCTGCCTACTTGTGATCTCTCTCTCTCAAATAAATAAATAAAATCTTTAAAAAAATAAAATAAAATAAAATAAAAAAATAAAAGAAGAGATTAATTTTCTTTCCTTTCCAGTGAGATCTGAGATTTATCTACATAAGAAACATATGAACAGGGTTTAAATAATTAGAACTCATAGACAGGAAGTGAAGGCACAGCATGAAAGCCAAGAAGCAAATAAATAACAGCATATTCAGGTGAAGTATGTAAATTAGCATAGCTAGGATGGAATAATAAGAGACAATCTTAAAAAAAAAAAAAGCAAAGTATAGACAAATCCTAAGGGGCACTGCCTCCTATTTTCTTCTCTAGCCCACCTCCTGGGTCTCCTGACCAAATAACTGGAAACAGAGCTAAATATAATGTGAACTCAGTAACAATGTATAATGATTAAAACAGTAATGGCAGTTAGAATTTAGAATGGAATTGTTACATGCCATACACAATACTAAATACTTAATATGCATTACCTCATTTAATCCTCATAAAAAATCTATGACATAGGTACTAATATTACTCTCCTAGCATGTGTACTAAAACTTAGGAGAAGAAACTTTTCCAAAATCATACAGTTTAAAAAGTGGATACACACCCAACTTATCTGTCCCGGAAGCCTATGAACTAAACCAAAATAAATTCCAACAAATGCACCAATCAGATCATTTATACTCAGATTATCAATCTCCAACTATCAATAGCTGTACTGCGTAAGAGGGTAAGAGGGACGAGAAGGTGACAGACTCCTTGACAGTTCTAACTTAACTGCATTCCCTAACCTTAAAAAAACGCATTTGTCCTGAGGTCTAAGAATGCTCTAGAGAATACAGTATAAAGCTTTAAAATTTCCAGTGATTCGGGGAGACTTAGGAAAGTCATTTTACTCTTCAATTTCCTTGTCGGAAAAATGGGTCCATCAATACCTACATTATGCAAGATATTATGAGAATGAGATGATGCATATAAAGCGTTTAACACAATGCCAGAGACGTTGTAAAGCGCGGTGATCTATAGCACAGTCCCTGCTCAGCGAAGCAAGTAACCAGAGAGGTAACTGGAAAGGTCGGACGCTCCCAACACGGTTGGGAGAGTGTAACCATGTTCAGAGATTATTTAGAGATGAGATTTACAACGTCCCCAAACAGGGTATCCTGATTCCCTCAGAGGTACGGCGATGGAATGATGGAGTGACCAAGCAGAGACTGCCTATCTCGTTCGCTTCCCCAGCCCCGGAGCCTCAATGCCGTGGGTGGCACACTGGCGCTCAGTAATTAACTGACAAACTGGGAAGAAGGCCTTGAGCCCTCTGAAACTCCGATGTGAAAGACTTACCCTAAGGCCAGCTTGCCCCTCAGATTCTGCATCCATAATGTACCTGAAACATTAACACAAGTGGTCAATTCAGACTCCCACCTCCACTCCCCTCTACCGCGCCTAAACCACTAAGAAATCCCTACCCATACGTTCCAGCACGGACGCCGCCATCTTTCTCCCCCCGCTCTACGGGAGCCTCCGAGTTCAAGCACTGTCTGGAAAAAGCGCATGCGCAGTCCTCAATTTGCCCTCTCCCGCTGGAGACGCTGCAGTATTTACACCCGGGATGCTGTCATGGAGACCGCGAACACACCGCCTGCGCTTTGGGTGTGATACGGCCAGCCTTGCATGGGAATGAATGACTTTAATAAAGCCCAAAACTAGTGAGTTTCCGGACATTCATCGAGATGAAGAAAGGTTGAGAAACCTCACCTCACAAATGGCCGGAAAGATTATAGAAAAGAGACGGTGAACCAGCCACCTAACCTGGGTGGGCCTCAGTTTTCTTCTCAACAAAGCAGAAATATCCCTACAACACAGGCTTGTTGTGAAGATCACTAGAGATCGTGTGGAATGCTCTACAAAGTACAAACAGCTCAAACACAAAGTATGATTACTAATTCCCATATTAATCTCCAAGCTGACCTCCAAAAGATAAATTAATACTCATCGGCAACTTGCTACAATATGTGCCCCGCAGATGTTTCACTAAATCTATGTATTCCTCGTAGCAATCCAACAAGGCATGGATTATCATCTTCCTTCAAATGAGGAAACAGATTAGGATAGATTAAAGTCTCTCCAACAACTGGCAAAACCACTAATTCAATCTGGGGCTGGATGCCTCCAAAATTGGTGCTCCTACCCACAGCCAAAATACATGCTTGACCCCTCTACATAAGGACGGCTATTCACATACCCTATGCAAACAAGCAATACAGGAGTAGGAGAGTGCAAGCGCAAAATCTGAAACTTCCATTCCCTTTCCTCCACAGCAGTTAACCACATACAATTCCCTTCGCAGAGTTGGCACTCAATCAACAGTCACTCTGCTCTGCTCCTCTTGGAATAGTAAGACTTCAGAGCCAGAATTTCCACCCAGACTAACTCTTGCCCAAACTAACTCTTTCTTTCCTTTTGATTTGATTCGAACTTTTATCTTTTTGTTAACTGGCTTGTTGTAGATGCTTGGAATGAATCTCTAGAGCTGGCAAAGTGCCCTGGCACATAGAGTTCAAAAATAGTTGATGGGATAGTGGTTGAACAGGTCCAAAAATAAAACGTTTGCGCGGGGCGGTGACTCCACTAGTCTAAGCCCTTAATTATGTACTTTGCTTTAGGACCTGAGAATGCTTAACCCCGGGCTAGGCTCAGGTTGCACCAGACCTTCAAGGCCGCGGGTAGGCTGGGAGGCAGAGCCCAGCGCTCGCGACTGCCTCCCTCCCAGCCCGCCGGTGGCGGGCGGGGGGCGGGATGGGGGGTAGAGAGAGCGCGCAAAGCTCGCGGTGTGGCCTGGACCTCGGCGCGCGCCGTAGCGGCGGGCCCGGCGAGGCGGGGCTCCAAGCCAACCCCGCCCCCTTCCCGGCTACGGCGTGGGGCTGCGAACGGTCTGTCCCGGTGGTTCATCCTTGGTTCATCTCTCCTGGCCTGTGATCATGGGACAGGATCCGCGCACGCTGCCGCCCTCTCCTAACTGGTACTGCGCCCGATGCAGCGATGCCGTGCCCGGGGGCCTCTTCGGCTTCGCAGCGCGGACCTCTGTCTTTCTTGTCCGCGTGGGCCCGAGCGCCGGCGCGATCCCTGGGACGCCCCCATTTCGAGGTAACCCCCCACCTCTGGGCTCCGGCCTTCCTGCCCTTCTGGGTTCGCCTGAGGCGCCCGGTCGGCGTTTCTAGCTACCTTTCTCCACAGATGGGCAAACTGAGGCCCAGGTAGGCAGAATGATCTGCTCACAATCATTACTACGCCGAGGTGCGTCCGCGTCTCCAAGATTGAGCTACACCACGTTGTGGCTGAGCGGTCCCGCCTCCTGGCGCTCTCAACGTAGGATCGCTCGCTCACCGAAGTTATCCCTTTGTAGACTCAGGCATTTAAAACATCTGTGGCCTCCCTCCCCAACGCAGCGCGCGCGGGCCCCCGCGAGCCTTTCTGGGTTTAGGGGCTGCCTACAGCTTCCAGGCCCTAAAGCAAGATCCTGGAAATACCTAGTTGTTTCTTCAAGATGAATGAGTTGAGCCAGATGCTTTCATGCTCCAAAGTAGGTTTGATTAAACTTTGGGATATGGCAAGCCAGGTATTTATTCTTTCCCAAATGACCTCTGGCCATATCTAAACAAGAATCACTTTTACATTCTTCATTTGAGCCACTCCTCAGCCTGTGAACTGTGAACATCAAGGGATATCAGCAGCATTTTACGGTTGAAAAGAGTGAGGCTCAAGGAGATAAAATGACTGGGCTGAAGTCTTGTGGCAGAGCCAGAACCAGCACTTGGAATTTCTGATTGTGAGTGCCTGGATACTTTTTGTAATACCACGGGATAAGTGAGGTCCCACTCTTCTAACTACAGTATGATTCTGCCAGGAATCTTAGGTAGCACTCTAACCTGAATTCTTGTTTTGCTTGAAGTCATAGGGGAGTTGGTGGGACACACCGAAAGGGTTTCTGGCTTCACATTTTCTCATCACCCGGGTCAGTACAACCTCTGTGCCACCAGCTCTGATGATGGAACTGTGAAAATCTGGGATGTAGAGACAAAAGCAGTTGTGACAGAACACGCACTCCATCAGGTATCATGGCTTACTGGTTTCTCAGACCATTACTGTCTATCTGCTGGGGGTTCTCTTGTTTCAAGTATGCTAGCTCATCTGTGCAAGTTAGCTTTTATAATCATGTTCCTTAACTGCATGACAAACGCTATATTGTAAGATGCCTCAAAACTTTTTTGGAAGAAGATACATATAAACCAGAGGTCAGCAAAATACAGTGCTGCCTGTTTTTGCAAACTGCTTTATTGGAATACAGCCACAGTCATTCTTAAGTATTGGCTGCTTGGATACTAAAACAGCAGAGATGAGTAGTGGTACCAGAGATAGTATGGCTGACAAAATCTAAAATGTCTGCTCTCTGGTTCTTTACATGAAAAAGACTTCCTGATATAAACTGTAAATGAGTGAATGAAACTTCTTTTTAAACCAGGTAATTACTTGATAAACCTGCCTTTTGAGAGAATGTAGAAAAGGGAGAGACTCAGTTAATCTTAGTAAGAACTTTGCATTAAGCTATTAAAGGAAGGAATGTTTTTAAATGGTTCTTCAATCCTTAGGAGGGTAAATTCTTCTTTGTTCATGTACATTTGGTATTACAAGTGGCATTGGTAGTATTTATTAAGTACCTATCAATGTGCCTAGTATTGTACAGGTTAAAAACAAAGTAAAAATTTAGTACTGACAAATGAGAAGCGAACGTATTTTTTTCTTGTTTTAAAGCATACAATATCAGCATTGCATTGGTCTCCTCAAGTGAAGGATTTAATAGTATCTGGAGATGAAAAGGGAGTAGTTTTCTGTTACTGGCTTAACAGAAATGACAGCCAGCACCACTTTATAGAACCCAGGACAATTTTCTGTCTTACTTGCTCACCTCATCATGAAGATTTAGTAGCCATTGGGTAAGTACTATATCATCTCTTCCAGTAGTTTATTTTAATGAGCATATTTGTATTTGCTTTATCTTCTCCTGCCCCTTTATTCCTCAGAGGAAGCCATTTATAGGTATTAACCACTCCCTGAGCCCTTGGTAACATTTATTCCTGTGACGTCCAGGCCCTTACCATCTCTCTCACTTTCTGTTTTTATTTCTTTAGTTTCTACAACAATGTACTTTCCTCATTCTTCACATCTGACTTCTTCAGTCAGCCTCCAAATGTAGGAAATACTCTCATTCCCCCTTTTCCTCCCTCAGATACTTGCTCTTAGAGATAACATTTACTCCCCGAGTGTCAGAGAACTCTGCTCCGTCCCAGTTCTCAGCCCTCCGTCTGGATGGGGAGAACAGTCTGGCATTGGGCTCTCTGCCTCCACCTCCATCACCAAGGGGATGTTTCACATAAACTACCCAAACAGGCACCCCCCCCTCCCCTCACCACTCCATCTACTTCTCTCCCAAAGATGTCTTTTCACTCTAGTTTGAAGATTTGACATAAGCTCTAGAATGTTGGCTGGAGTGGATTCAAGAAACTGGGGGTACAGTAGTCAAGATACACGTGGAGACTTTTGTTTGTTGTACAAATGTGCATAGACAGGAAGCCAGAGGAGGTACATGGGAGTCAAGGGAATATTAAATAAAGATAATAAAGGCATGTTTTTATACTGATGGAAGAGGAAGAGCTGGTTGCACAGATAGTGATAAAGACAGCAGTGATATTGAGAAGTCAAGAGGGGACTGGCTCTAGATCTCCAGTAGAAAGGACAAGTGAGAATATGGAAACAGGTGCAGGTAGGTTTGTTGATCTGGTTGCAGGAGGAGGGTGTTTCATTCTGATGGCTTCTGATTTTCTCCATGAGGCATAAATCAGAAAAGGTAGAGTCAAGGTCAAAGTGGGGCTGGGATACATGCAAGAAGATGTGAAAATAATCATCTCGGAGAATAGGAAAACGAGCTTACTGAGAGAGAGTCCAGTGGTGCCTGTTGAGTGTGAAGCTTTATATCAAAGTCATGAATTCAAAATAAACTTCAGACTTATTGAGAAAGGGTGTGGTTGGATTTGACAAAGTTTGGTGTTTTGTGGAGTAAATACCTCTGAAAGAGGACAAAGAAGCTAAGGGTGTTTTTAAAGGAATGATTATAATGATGGATGGTGAAATCTGCAGCATGAGGAGAAGGAGAGGAAGACAGGTGTGGGTACCTAACAATGAAAACGGGAGGGGTCGTGGATCAGTGGTCTGCTGGTGAAGTGGGAGTGCTAGAGAGGAAGCAGATTGGGTGGTAGGCAGGGATCAGCGAAGGTTGAATCAAAGTGACCTTGAAAGCAAGAATTCACGAGAAAAGAAGAAATCTTTCAGGTAGAAGGAACTGCACGTTCAGACACAGAATGGAATCAGAATGATTTGTTTTTAGAGGATCTTCAAAATGGTGATCATTCCCTGAAGGGCTGATTAAAATTGCAGAACAGCTTGATCACTTGACTGTTGCAAAACTTGATGGTTTTTGAAGTCCACGCCTGCAGAGATTGATATATGATTTTATTCCTTTAAATAAAACTATAATGGGGGGGAAATGTTTTTAATAAAAGGAGAAAAATAAATAGAGCTGTAAAGGTGTGTTTCCCTACAGAACCCTCTAGCACGTAGGAAATGTGAATAGGTACAGCCACTTTGGAGAGCACTTGTGCACTTTCTAGGAAAGTGAAGATAGACACATCTTACATTTTGGCACTTCCACTCTGTGCATCAAATCTGAAATTGTCTTAAGTGTGCTTAAGATTATTAATGGCATTTTTGTTTGGTTTTGTTTGTAATAGCCAAAAACGGAACCCCTCCAAAAGAGAAATTGAATAGACTTGTGCCATATTCACACAACAGAGCGCTGTCCAATCATATAGTGACTGACCGGGAACCAGGGTCACACGCATCAGCGTGGGTGACTAACAATAAGTGAAAAATAACAAGCTACAGAAAAACAGACTGCATGACACCATTTGTATGAAGTTTTAAAATAAACAGAATCATTTTCCATCATCTTTGGGAATGCAGACAAAGAAAGGCTAGGAATGACAGAACAGAAAATTCACAAATTTTCACAAATAAACAAATTCTCCAGTTTACCTCTGGAGAAGAGAGGAAGCAAGGTTTGATTGGGGTGGGAGTGGGGTGTACAAAGGACTTCAACCACAGGGTGATTGGAGGGTTTTTTTTTCCTTAAGCGGGTTGGTGGACTACTTTATGTGTACTTCGTCTTTTTTGTTTAAAAAGCTATTCAAATTTCTCAGTGTCCTCTGAATTTTAAAAAAAAGATAGCCTTGGAATATCCAGATTTAGAAGCTACAGTACTACAGCTTTTGTTAAGTTCATAGTTAGAGAAATAAGATCACTTGTTAAAAAAAAAAAAAGGTTGGGGGGAAGGCAGGGAGAGAGGTGTAAGTGTGTTAGGACAAATTTATCTCTAGTCAGAGGGCTTGCTGGGCGCCACAAATAACCATTCCGGGAGGTCCCTTCGAACACTTTGAACTGTATGCCAGGCAATGTATACATTATTACTTAGTGCCAAGAGTTTGATTGGAAGGGCAGGGAGATCCATGTGTTAGAACCACACCAGAAAACAGAAAATGAACATTTTGGAAGAAGGACAAAACAAGATTATTTCTTGCTTTTTTCCCTTCTACCTCACCCAAATACACTTACCTTTTAGAAGTGCACAGTGATAGCTCCTAATCCAAAATGTTTACTGTTCTGTCTTCATTTTTCAATGTTTCTAACTCTTGTTTTTTAGCTACAAGGATGGCATAGTGGTTATAATTGACATCAGTAAGAAAGGAGAAGTTATTCACAGGCTTCGAGGCCATGATGATGAGATCCACTCCATAGCCTGGTGTCCCCTGCCTGGTGAAGACTGTTTATCCATAAATCAGGAGGAAAATTCAGGTAGAGATGATTTAAGAGGGTCAAGTACTCCTCAGACTTAAAGAACAATGTGGGTTAAACTGTATCATTTGAATTATATTTAAAACTTCAGGTTTTACAGATCAGATCTATCGACATAATAGCTAAGTTTCAGCAACCTTGCAAACTAGTTTTTCTTTGACAAGTTCATGTTTCATACAAATTAAAAACAAAATGACCATCTCTACCCTAGAAGAACCTGAAATTCCCAACGGTAAAGTTATAGAACAAACTCCAGTAACAAAAGGCTGCTACTTAGCCACTGGAAGCAAAGATCAGACCATTCGAATCTGGAGCTGCTCTAGAGGCCGAGGTAAGACTGATGTTTGAGATTTCTTTTGTGATATAACCTACAGTGGTTGGTAGAAGTAGAAACTTTTTTTACTGTGTCTTGTTATCCTAAGGGTGTGTCATCACCTGCAAGAAGGCAGTTCTTTACTTTTCTATCCAGAAAGTTGCTCCTCCCAGTCTGACTTTGGTTTTGGAGATGAGGGTTTCTGATGCATTCCTAGAAGGGGCACCGCAGAGAAGGCAAGATATCCGTTATAAGGAAAGGAATATTCCAACTTAGCATGGTCTGGATCAGAGAAATGGAAAAGAGCTAGAGGTTTTAGTGCACAAATGCAGGATAAATAATCTATACCCAGTGTAAAAGCACATGTTTAAATGTTAAAGCTTAGTTTATCCAAACTACAGGGACCTTCAGTCCTTCAGTTTCCCAAGCTTCTCTCTTTGAACAAAACTTTCACCTTTAATTTACAAATTTGAGAGGGACTCCAGGCAGAGTGGTCTTGACCTTTATAGTGAAAATCGAGCCTTTCTCTTTATAGCAGTCTTCTTTCTCCACTTTATTTAAAAACCATGAAGGTTTTATCATCATTAGCCAAGTGCACTAATGCATATAAAGCAAAAAACACAGTACTGGCACATAGTTATAGCTTAGTCAGTGGTAACGAATAGTGTAATTCTGGAAAACAGAATTTTTTAAAGAATTGTGGGCTGCTTTTGGGCATACTATGGCTGATCCTCCCAAGTGGGGACAACATTAGGCCAGGAATCCCTCCAGAAGGGCCTCTAAGCCTATGGAAATCTTGATACAACAGTTTTTGATTCTAGTCATGCAGCAAAATCACCTGGAGAGTTTTTGGAAAATGTGGGTGCCTGGACCCCACCTCAGATCTACTGAATCAGAATCTCTAGGAGTTGGGCCCTCACATATATATTTTTAGAGGCTCCACCAGTGAGTCGTTCTGATATATAATAGGGATTAAGGACCACTGGTGAGTAGCCTCTTGGGGGTGGAGGGACTTCCCACGTTGACCGCCATATTTGCCCCTTTTGTTGGCTTTCTTGCCAACTAGAAGAAGGAATCCCACTCTCGGTCCTGCCAACTTTGGAGAATCTGGAGTTGTGTTACCCCCTGGGTTCACAGTTCAGTTGAAACCTCATTTTCCCAGACAGACAATATTCTTAATGTGCTTAGGTTGCCAGAACAGCCTGTGAAAGCTTGTCTCACTTAAATTAGACTGTATTAAAACCCTGTATAACATTTCCATGAGCAAATGAGGTCTGAATTCTAAGTAACCAAGCTAACAGACTTTTAAACCACAAACTATGTTGTGAACTGCTGGGGACTTACGTTGTTTCACTGTTTTGAGCACCCTCTGACCTTCTTTTAATCTGCAGGGGTGATGATTTTGAAATTGCCCTTTCTGAAGAGAAGAGGAGGGGGTATAGACCCGACTGTTAAAGAACGCCTTTGGTTGACACTCCACTGGCCTAAGGACCAACCAACACAGCTGGTATCCAGCTGTTTTGGGTAAGTGTTTTTTTGGTCACACTCTCTGACATACTTTATTTTCCACTCTAGCTTGAGGAATTTGTAGGCTTCTCGCTTCTCTTTCTAGACAAGACGGAAAAAACAATAGTTAAGTCTTTTATTACCATGGGCCATTTGTAATAGAAAAACCATGATACAAATTCCTATGCCTTCTTTAATAACAGTGCTGAGAAAGAAAATCCAGTAAGCATAGCCTGGTGGTTCAGAGCATGAACTCTGAAGCCAGGCAGAACTACATTTCAGAATCAGTCTCTTATCTTCTATGTGTTCATGAGCATGACCCTTTACTCTGAGCTTCAATTGCTTCATATGAAAAAGAGGGAGCGTACAGGATTTCCTGTCTCTTAGGGTGATTATAAGCCATTTACTGAACAAAACGTATTGGGTACTGGCTTCTAGCCGCAGACAAGGAAGGGCCCTGCTTTTAAATGAAATGAGTTAAAGCATATAAAAATCCTTCCCCCGGGGCACCTGGGTGGCTCAGTGGATTAAGCCTCTGCCTTCAGCTCAGGTCATGATCTCAGGGTCCTTGGATCGAGCCCCGGATTGGGCTCTCTGCTCAGCAGGGAGCCTGCTTCCCTCTCTCTCTCTGCCTGCCTCTCTGCCTACTTGTGATCTCTCTCTGTGTCAAATAAATAAATAAAATCTTTAAAAAAAAAAAAAATCCTCCCCCCACCCAAAAAATGTTGGTCTTGGCCCTACTCTCCCACACTGCCCCCCAAAAGAGAGAGTATGTCTTAAAGCTCCAGGGCTGTGTAAATTATGATGGCATTTTACAATTAAAGCTGTTAGGAAAGTCTGCTGCAAAGGTAATACAGTACATTCGTGTCTTTCAGAAAGAACATAGGGAATTACTTACTATTCCTACCTCAGTCTTCTCAAGTGGCTAGAGTCCCTTCTCCATGGTCAGTGGCTCTTTGTCTTGCGTGGGTTCTTTCTGAGCTATTTTGTGCATATTTCAGGATATGCAGTTTCTTCTCCCCTTTTTTTTTTTTTTAAAGATTTTATTTATTTATTTGACAGACAGAGATCACAAGTAGGCAGAGAGGCAGGCAGAGAGTGAGAGAGAGGAGGAAGCAGGCTCCCCGCGGAGCAGAGAGCCCGATGTGGGGCTTGATCCCAGGACCCTGGGATCATGACCTGAGCCGAAGGCAGAGGCTTTAACCCACTGAGCCACCCAGGCGCCCCTGCAGTTTCTTCTCCTTAAAAGAACAGTTAGCAGATCATTTTGCAACAGAGGGCCCCTACGCCCTGTCCCTAAATCACTTGTTTTCAGATCATTTATGAAAGAGAACTCGTGCTTGTTTTTCCTTCACAGAGGCGAGTTGTTACTGTGGGATCTCACTCAGTCTTGGAGACGGAAATATACCCTCTTTAGTGCTTCATCAGAAGGGCAGAATCATTCAAGAATTGTATTTAACTTATGCCCTTTACAAACTGAGGATGACAAACAGCTGCTGCTTTCTACATCAATGGACAGAGACGTAAGAACTGCTTATTTTGCATTCAGTATTGTAGAGCAGTGATTTATGACTTGGATGGGATTAGAGGGCTTTTCAAACCATCCATCAGTTCTCATGCCCTACCTTAGACCCTCGAACCAATCAGAGTTACTGTTAGTGCTCACCGCTAACTATGTCAACTGCAAAAGTTTGGGGAAAGGTGAGGAACCACCAAAATGCCTTTTTGTTAAAGCAGGTAGGATAAAGAATTGTACACGTGCCCAGGGAAGGATGTGTGAGATCATCAAGCTCTGGCTTTAAAATATCTTTGTCTATAGTTTAGGTAGAGAAATATCTGCTCTTCGTGAAATCTCCAAGAGAGAACTGGCTTAATTGTTTTGCAGTTACGCTAGCCTTATTTGACACACAGTTTTCTCCCAATCCCCTCTGTTCAATAAGTGAAGATTAAATACGTAGCACTTTCCATTCCCCTGGGTATAAGATATTTTGTTTTTTTGAGATAGCTCTAGTCATTTTCCAGTGTCCTGAGGCCACCTTCATTTTTAGTTAGGGTTCGCCAAATGAGGCAATTACCAATACTATAATACCGTAGAATGGAAACGCCAGTGGATTCTGGGATATGGGAGCCCTGGGTCTGGTTTATTCATTGTGTGACCCTAAATTCACTTGACATCACTGGGAATAAATGTATTCTAAGGTCCCTTTGAGCTCTACAATTTATTCCTCTTTTTTTAATCTAAGAGGTACTTTTTCTACTACCTACTGGAATAGTTAAATTACATTATTCTTACCCATTCTTGGAGTCCATCCAATTTGAGATGTTAAGTCTTTTTCCAATTTCTCTGATCTTTTTTTATATTTAGACCCTAACTCTTGATCTTTTCAGGTAAAATGTTGGGACATGGCCACCCTTGAGTGCTGCTGGACCCTACCTTCCCTCGGTGGGTTTGCCTATAAACTAGCTTTCTCTCCTGTGGACATGGGCTGTTTGGCCATAGGCGTTGGGGATGGCATGATCCGTGTATGGAATACACTGTCCATCAAGAACAACTACGATGTGAAAAATTTTTGGCAGGGTGTCAAGTCCAAGGTTACCGCGGTAAGGGTGATTTCTTTGAGCTTGCTCTGAACTTTTTTCGAATAAGTAATTCTTGTAGTAAGAAATTAAAAATGATCTGGATGTGCATTCATAGAAGATATATTTAAGTTATAATACAAAACATATTCAATGGTGTCAAACTATTAAAAATGTTAATGTGGCTCCTTCTTTGATGTGGAAAGGTGTTGATGATTCATGGAAAGTGAAAATTATAAAACATTAATTGCAGATTATACAACTATATATGTTTTTTGTTTTCTCTAGTCTAAAAGCAATAAATGTTTGGTTAAAAGGAAAACCATTCAGAATTGTCAAATCACTATGTTGTACACCTGAAGCTAATTATAACATTGTATGTCAACTATACTTCAATAAAAAAATAATAACAGGGACTCCTAGGTGGCATAGTTGGTTAAGTGTCTGACTCTTGGTTTCAGCTCAGGTTGGGATCTCAGTGTCCTGAGATCCAGCCCCGTGCAGGCACTCAGTGTTCAGTACTGAATCTGCTTGAGATTCTCTCTCTCTCAAACAAATAAATCTTTAAAAAAATAATAAAATAATAACAACAGAAAAAAAGAAAACCAAACAGTATAGAAGTGTAGATCGCAAAAAATCATCCTACCCTCCACTCTATTCTCCCACCTTTTTTTTAAAAGATTTTATTTATTTATTTGTCAGAGAGACAGAGAGAGTACAGGCAGGCTGAGTGGCAGGCAGAGGGAGAAACAAGCTTCCCGCTGAGCAGGGAGCCTGATGTGGGACTCAATCCCAGGACACTGGGATCATGATCTGAGCTGAAGACAGCCACTTAACCGACTGAGCCACCCATGTGTCCCTATTCTCCCACTAGTATAAAGCAGAGAACCACTGTTGCAGATTATATGAATAGAATCCTATTTTCTAAAGTATTATGGAATCTTTTCTCCCCACTCAACAGTGATCATGCACATCATTTAAATGTTTGAGCCTATTTTTGTTTTTTTTCAACTGTATATATTTAACTTTATTCACCAAAAAAAAAAAAACCGGGAAAGATACAAAATTGGCAATGGGATGTTTCAGATGGTGGACTTACCAGTGACTTTTACTTTGCTTTATTGCTTTGCTTCTTTTAAATAATGAGAATTTGTTACTTTTAAAATTAGAAGATACCAAGAGCAAGAAAGTTGTGCATTTGAATACTCAAAGGATAACCCAATGGTTCCCTTGACAGTTTTGCCCCTCTCCTCCTGTGTTTTGTAGCTGTGCTGGCACCCAGCCAAGGAAGGCTGCTTAGCTTTTGGGACTGATGACGGGAAAGTGGGATTGTATGACACCTACTCCAACAAGTAAGAAATAGAGTGTTTGACCCACTGACCATAATGTCATTGATGGAGTTAATTTTGATGCATAAACCTGGATGTACATCAGAATTGGCCTGGGAAACATCTTTAAGATCCTGGCTGTGAGACTTGATGCTTACAACTTGGATTTATATTTTTTAAATTTTTTTTCAGGTGATAGTGATTCAGGCTTTCGGACCTGTGGTTACCACGAAAATAAATCATTTGCTTTTGCTCTCCTTCAGCTTTTCTTACAGAAGCTTTCAGGTGTCCATGAACACTGAAAGCCTAGTACAAAGAACAGCTTTGTGCCTTCCACCTAGACTCACCATTGGTTAACATTTTGCCATACTTGCCTTATCTTTGCACACTTAAAATTAATAGTAATTCCATAATATGATCTAATATCCAGTCCATATGCACTTTTCTTCAGTTGAGCCAAAAATGATTTTCCTAGCTATTTTTTTTTTCAAATTCATTTCAATTAGGGTTCAACCCATTGCATTTTGTTATGTCTCTTTAGTCTCTCTTACTCTAAAAGAGCACCCCCCACTTCTTTCCATAACATTGCCTTTTCAGTTTGAAGATACCAGATAAGTTTGTGGTGAAAATATTCTACATTTTGGGCTTACCTAGTTATTTATTTGTGGGGATTTCTAACTCATTTCAGTATTCCCCATATTCCCTGCAAGCTGGAAGTTATATCTAGAGCTTCATTGTCCATTCCAGTGGTCTTTTTAGCCACAGGTGACTATTGGGCTGTGCTGTAAGTATAAATACACTCGAATTCAAAGACAGCCTCCCCCCTCCTCTAAAATGTAAAATATCTCAATAATTATTTTATTTTGATATTTTAAAAGATAATACTTTTGTATATTGAGCTAGATAAAATATACTATTGAAATTTAATTTCACCTATTTCTTCTGCTTCTTTGAATGTGGCTATAAGAAAGCTTTAAGCTGCATATGTGGCTCATCTGTATGGCTCACTCTATGAGTCTGTTAACACACAGCTATCCTAGATGCTTGATTAGATTCCAGACCTACGCTGTTCATTTTGGTAGCCCCCAAATGCTATTTTTAGTTAAAATAATTAAAATTAAATCAAATTAGCATTTACGTTCCTTGTTTCTCCTGAGCCACATTTCGGGTGCACAAGGCCCAGTGCTTATTGAACAGCACTGTTCTAAACCAGGGATTGGAGAGCCACAGCTCATGACTTAAGAATGGTTCTACCTTTTTAAATTATTGGGGGAAAAAACCCAATGACTACTATTTCATGACATGAAAATTACACAGAATTCAGATTTCAATGTCCGCAGATAAAGCGTTATCAGAACCCAGCCACACTCGTTTGTTTACACCTTATCGGAGGCTGCTTTCATAGCACCAGAGCACAGTGAGAGGAGATGGGTACTGGCTGGCCCTTTTCAGTCTAAGTTTGCCAATCTCTATTCTAGATCATTCATTTCTAAGTAGGAATTATTAACTACACTGCAGAGGCAACCTTTTTTATATGCAATTTTTTTAAGTACATACATAAACCTATATGCAGTCAGTTATTGCATTTTCTGTTCTGCAGTTAACTCCATTTTTTAATTCGCAAAAAATAATAATATACTATCTCAAAGGGACACTGAAGAAAATAAAACCAGATTTCAATTTAAATAGCTCTGTGTCTTCACAAAATTGTTGACTAATTCTATTAAATTAATATCTTCTGGTTATTACGAGCTGAATGTCCAAACACACACAGGAAGGGTGTATAGTAGGAGGAAGAGTGCTGCTGTAGATATGCTGTTAGGGAGTTTTCAGCCAGAATCACTTGTTCTATTTCTTTGAGCCCAAAGAAATTGGGGTTTATTGTCCAGAATGATGATGCTGCATGTGTCAGAAGTGTGGAAGTAAATAAGACAACAGCTAGTTTGGTCGTAGATTCTGGACCCCAGGAATTCACACTTCATACAGAGAACACGGTTTATGGTGAAGGTAACAGCCATACCGCCCTTTACTGACACTTCATGTGTCTTTAACCACCCCAGCCTTCCACATGACCCTCAAGAGCAAGATGTCTTCAGTCAAAAACTTTGAAATCAGACTTTTCTAAAATCTTGCCTTAGTTTAAGAATGTGATGTTAATGACAGGGTAAGTCTAAAATGACTTCTGATCTTTTACTTGAAAGTTAGGTGGGTCCATCTGTATGATGATAGCAGACACTTAGCAGTAACCTTGGTTCTGGGTTGAACAGTTCACATTTTCTGTCTTGTTCTGTTTTTCTCTAGTTGTCATAACCTTGACCATACTTGTAACTACAGTAACATTAGAATATATGACATTTAAGTGAAGTGGACGGCTGGGGGGAGAGGGGGAAAAAAACCCCAAACTGGTCCCACAGTGGGGAGAGGGGGTAGCGGGGAGGGATAACCTATTTTTCTGCGTAAAGTACTTTTGGGACTTAATCATTTTGGTGGCAGATACCATTCCATGGTATGTTATTTAAGGGTTGGCTTCTCCAAAATCAACTATTTAGAGAAGGATACTGTTAAATTGTTTTTCTCTAGTATCAGCAACTAGTAGGTAGGAACGTTTTAGAAAAAGGTGACTCTGTTTTCCACTGTGCCTTCTGTTTAAATTTCTGTTTGTCATCCCCTTCCCCCACAGACCTCCACAGATTTCTAGCACATATCATAAGAAGACTGTGTACACTTTAGCCTGGGGGCCACCACTACCCCCCATTTCGCTCGGTAAGTACCTGAGCCATTCTCTAGCAAACATGAGTGCATTCTCTTTCTTTCAGTTTAATTGTAAGATACTCAAGCTAAAAAGTCATAAATATTCTAGTACAGTGACTGCTTAGACAGACTGCTATGTCTCCCCAAGGATCCATAAGGGTAGTCACAGCAGGTAATAAGTTAGAATCCATTCACCCATAATAAGAATCCCCAAACTCGAAAGCATCATTTGGTCTCTTCAAGCTGAATTTTTTTTTTCATGGTGCATGTAGTTCCCTCATGCTGGCTTCTGGTCCCCAGTCTAATGCTTTCTCACTAAAATTTGCTATTTCTTTTTAATTTTATCAGAATTACACATTTGAGTATAGAAATGGAGTACTGATAATCTGTTTTCACCTACAGTTAAAGCACACAGAATTCCTCAAATGATCTCTTTGGCATCACTGTAATCTGATCCTTTACTTCTTCTTGCTTCTCAGCCTTATCTTTATTACCCCTAAAGTGATATCCATAAGTAATGGCAGTACACAGAGAAAATAATGTAAATCATCAGAACCCAAGCAGCATTGCAGTTGGAGGTCATTCCTTCATTCAATCAACAACTGTTTTAGTGGATCCTTGATTTGGTGCCAGGCATAGTTCTAGCAGCGGTGAAAATAAAATTTGTCCTTAAAGAAACCCACAAGAACCACTGTTTGCTTCTTAAAAGTCAGCAAGAGGATTGCTAGAATACTAAACCATTGCTTTGAGGACAGCCCCTTATAGTTAGTCATAGGAAACCCGTATGTTTAAATGTGCATAGAATGGAGGACTCATTTCTGAAAGGAAAGGAAAACAGATTCTCATAAACATTGCGAACATGTTTTTTTTATCCCAGCTTTAATACCCATACTATTTGAATAGGAGAAGAATGGCTAAAACAAATATGCTGTATTATAAATATTACTGCAGAATTAGTAATTGTTTTTATTTCTCCCAATAACTGTGTTCATATGCAAGGAACAGTGAATTTATTCCAATGTGTTAACAAAATTCTTTTAAAACAACTCATAGTATGCAACAGTATAGCAACAAAGAGTTAAGCTGATGAAATGCGAAACTAATAAACTTTCTTATCTTCTATAGGAGGAGAAGGAGACAGACCTTCCCTCACTTTATACAGCTGTGGAGGGGAAGGGATTGTCTTACAGCATAACCCCTGGAAGCTTGGTGGAGAGGCCTATGATATCAACAAACTCATCAGGGACACCAATTCAATCAAAGTGAGTTCTTGTGGTCTAAAGTCTTCTCTGAATCTCTACATATTCTTGCTTTCCCATCTTGCATAAGAATGCCGTTATTAGAGATATCCATTATGCTAACAGATTTCTTTTTTTTTTTTTTTTTTTTTTTTTTTTTTTCTTAAAGATTTTTTATTTATTAATTTGACAGAGAGAAATCACAAGTAGACGGAGAGGCAGGCAGAGAGAGAGAGAGAGAGAGGGAAGCAGGCTCTCCGCTGAGCAGAGAGCCCGATGCGGGACTCGATCCCAGGACTCTGAGATCATGACCTGAGCCGAAGGCAGCGGCTTAACCCACTGAGCCACCCAGGCGCCCCTTTTTTTTTTTTTTTTTTTTTTTTTTAAAGATTTTTTCAGATTTCTTAGATGTTCCTAAAAGCATTAGTGAATTTGTGATATATAATACATAATGTAGAAATCTTAATCCCGGAGTAAACCAAGGAACTAAACCACACACACACGTACATACAAATAAAAGTTTTGTCTCAGTTGCCATAGTGATAGATGATAAATATTCAGATCTTTTCAGGCCAGACACTAGTCCTCCACTAGGAGGAACATAGTGAGAGTTTGGTAAAAATTAATATGGTGACCCAAGTGTGGCTGCAAAGTACTTTGCTCAAGACAGAATAACCATTTTATTTTTAATTTTTTGGTGAAATAATTACAGAATTTACACAAGAATAATACACATAGTTCCCTTATATCCTTGACCCAGAGACCCAAATCATTTTTTAATCATTTTTTTAATCACTTTTGCCTTCCCATTTTATCAATTTATCTATGCCAGAACTGTCTTTTGAAGGGAAACCGTAAATGTTGAAAGTTCCTTACTCCTGCAAATGAGCATTTTTTTTTTTAAAGATTTTATTTATTTATTTGACAGACAGAGATCACAAATAGGCAGAGAGGCAGGCAGAGAGAGAGGAGGGGAAGCAGGCTCCCTGCTGAGCAGAGAGCCCCGATGTGGGGCTCAATCTCAGGACCCTGGGATCATGACCTGAGCCAAAGGCAGAGGCTTCAACCCACTGAGCCACCCAGGCACCCCAAATGAGCATTTTTATTGGCACTCATTATTTTTGAATTTTTTTTTTAAGCTTTTATTTATTCATTTGACAGACAGATCACAAGTAGGCAGAGAGGCAGACAGAGAGAGAAGGAAGCAGGCTCCCCGCCAAGCAGAGAGCCCAATGCGGGGCTCGATCCCAGGACCCTGGGATCATGACCTGAGCTGAAGGCAGAGGCTTTAACCCACTGAGCCACCCAGGGGCCCCTATTTTTGAATTTTTGAACAACAAAAATAACATTTTTTTTTTAAAGATTTTATTTATTTATTTGACAGAGAGAGAGATCACAAGTAGGCAGAGAGGCAGGCAGAGAGAGGAAGGGAAGCAGGCTCCCTGCTGAGCAGAGAGCCTGATGTGGGACTCGATCTCAGGACCCTGAGATCATGACCTGAGCCAAAGGCAGCGGCTTAACCCACTGAGCCACCCAGGCGCCCACAAAAATAACATTTAATCAAACTGATTTTTATCAACTGTATTCTTTTATTAAATATTATCTCAGTATTAACATTCAGCAGTGAATAAAAGAGATAAAATTTCTGTTCTGAAAGAGCTTTTAGTTTTGTGGTTGAATATGTGCATCAGAATTTCATGCAAGGAGGGGCACCTGGCTGACTCAGTCAGTGGAGCATGTGACTTTATTTTTTTCCAAGACTTATCTTTTCTTTTCTTTTTTTTTTTTTTTAAGATTTATTTTTTCTTTGAGAAAATAGTCTTTTAAAATAATAATAATAATAATAATAATTTAATTAACTATTAAATTATAAGTACAAAACACAAGCAGGGAGAGGCAAACGCCCCGCTGAGCCAGGGACTTGGTCCCAAGACTCCAGGATCATGAACTGAGCCAAAGGTAGACGCTTAACCAACTGAGCCACCCAGGCACCCCCCAGAGCACGTGCCTCTTGATCTCAGGGTTGTGGTTTCAAGCCCCATGTTGGGTATAAAGATTACCTAAAAATAAAAGCTTAAAAAAAGACTTCATACGGGGGACCTGGGTGGCTCAGTGGGTTGAGCCTCTGCCTCCAGCTCAGGTCATGATCTCAGGGTCCTGGGATCGAGCCCTGCATCAGGCTTTCTGCTCGGATGGGAGCCTGCTTCTCTGTCTCTCTGCCTGCCTCTCTGCCTACTCGTAATATCTCTCTGTCAAATAAATAAGTAAAATCTTAAAAAAAAAAAAGACTTCATACAAGTAGTTTAGGCTGGCGTTAGAAATTTGGAATTCCTGGGGCACCTGGGTGGCTCAGTCGGTTAAGCATCCAACTCTTGATTTTGGCTCAGGTAATGATCTCGAAGTGATGAGATTGAGCCCTGCATCTGGCTTCATGCTGGGTGTGGAGCCTGCATGGGATTCTCTCTTTCCCTCCCCTCTGCCTCCCCAAATGCTTGAGAGCTCACTTATTTTCTCTCTCTCTTTTAAAAAGAAAGAAATTTGGAATTCCTTCAGATGAATGGTAGCTGAAGAAGCTGTGGGCATATATGAAATGGTCTAAAGAGATAAGAAGACAAGAGGGTGTCCCTTGGTGAAACACCAACAGTTGGGAGAAAAAAAAAATGTAGAAGGAAAAGAAACAGAAATCCTTTTGTTAAATGTAGAAGGAAAAGAAACAAAACCTTTTGTTAAGGAGACATGACCCCCATGTTACCAAGCCAATGGACATGTTACCTTCTCTTCTGTGGCATAAAAATCATTTTAATGAAGTTCAAATGTAATGTAAATGAAGTTCATTTAATGAAGGTTAGATACTGTAAACTTTAATATTTACTGACCTCTTTTTTGTCCCAATTAAGCAAATTACAATTAGAATGCTTGCTTTTAGTAACACTTGTGGTAACTCTATGTAGGTTATTTACAGGTTGCATAATTAGAACATTTTTAACTCCAGGGATTTTTTTTCTCATGCTGTCATCATTGATTTGTAAGATATGCAGAGAGAAGAACAGTGCTTTTAGTCAAGATCGGTTTGTTTTGCTTTCTAGTACAAATTGCCTGTACACACAGAGATCAGCTGGAAAGCAGATGGCAAAATCATGGCTCTTGGCAATGAAGACGGGTATGTGTTTGTTTCTTTATTTAAAAAAAAAAAATTATTTTATGCTTCATAAAATGCTCATCTACTGCACTGGACTGTCTAAATCTTCATTTTTTTTAATGTAAGCCTGGGCAGAAATGCTTTTTAGACCTCACTGTGCTCTTTCTGATGTTGATAATAGCAAATAGTCCTAATTTAGCCATTGATTCATTAATTCTATTTTAGCTTTTCCATAGCACCATTTGTCACAAAAGGCTGAGAAACACAACTTTACGGAGATTGTTGGGATTTTCTTAAAGCTGAATATACTTGTTGAAAGAACAACCTTTTGTTTCTAGTTCTCTGTAAGAGAACTTTGCAGTGATAGATAGGGTTACCCTATTCCATTTCACCTTTATTTGAGTGATGGAATGAGGGAGATACCTGTTTGCATTAGACTGTAATTTGAGCATCCGTCTTTCTTCTCATGTGTTCGCTATTCCAGATCAATAGAAATATTTCAGGTTCCGAACCTGAAACTGATATGCACCATCCAGCAGCATCACAAGCTTGTGAACACCATCAGCTGGCATCATGAGCATGGCAGTCAGCCGGAGCTGAGCTACCTGATGGCCTCTGGGTCCAACAATGCCATCATTTATGTGCACAACCTAAAGACTGTCATAGGTACCTTTGGTTTCTTACACTGCTTTGCACTCTTTACACTCCAGCTACTTTGCATTCTAAGTTTTTTTGTTTTGTTTTGTTTTACTTGCTTTTCGGTATTAAAATGTTATTCTTGTTGTTTTTTTTTCTGAAGTAACATATTCTTGGTGCGCCTGGTGGTTCAGTCTGTTATGCGTCTCCCTTTGGCTCAGGTCATGATCCCGGGGTCCAGGGATCAAGTCCTGCATTGGGCTCCCTTCTCAGGGGAGAGCCTGCTTTTCTCTCTCCGTCTGCCTGCCTCTCAACCTGCGTGTGCTCTATCTCACTTTCTCTCAAATTAAATAAACAAAATCTTTAAAAAACAAAACAAAAGTAACATATTCTTCTTCATTAAAATAAGACAGGTGCCTGGGTGGCTCAGTCGGTTGGTTATACTTCAGATTCTTGGTTTTGGCTCAGGTCATGATCTTGGGTTGGTGAGAGTCTGCGTTCATGGTTAAAAGAGCCGCTTTTTTTTTTTTTTTTTTTTTTTTTTTTTAAGAGCCGCTTTTTAAAACATGGAAGCAGTGAGATTACTTTTTTCCTAATTTCCTAATATGACGAAATTATAATCTAACACTACACTGTTTCTAGAATACTGCCAAGTGTATGCTGTCAGCCATAGTGAACATAGTTGACATTTTTATTTTCTCTAGAATTTTCCATAGTTTTCTGAAAATCCTTATCTGTAACAACAGCCACCAAAAAAAAAAAAAAACCAATTCTAGTTGGTTCCCTCAAGTTAAAAGCAATATGGAAAAACTGTTAAAGTATAGACAGACTTTCCTAACAATAAGTAGTAGACACATTAGATAGCTTTTCCTGGTCCTTAATATTAGTGGGATTCCAAATTAAGCATCCACTTTGGCAGAGGGCATTAACTTAACTGTTCAGAGCAATGTAGATCTTTGTCTACTTTAACACTAACATCTCCATTTGTTTTTTATTTTATATCTACTGAATAACAGAAAAAGACCAAAAAATGGCCAGAACCAGTATTACTTTATCAGGCTTAGAGGAAAGATGCAAGAATAATACAGAGAACTCTCATACACCCTCTCACACGTTCAATAACTGTTAACCTTTTGTCATAGTCACGTGGTTCTGTGTATGTGTGTGCCTGAGTACATATTTTTTCCAAGCTGTTGATGTTGCGTGCATCATGCCCCCATGTCCCTTAATATTTGTGTATTTTGTAAGAATAAGGATATTCCCTTATAATCTACAATTCTATAATGAACTTCAGTTAATATAACAATATGTATACAGTAGTTTAATCTACCATCCATATTCTAGGGTTTTTTTGTTTTAAGATTTTATTTATTTGTCAGAGAGAGAGAGTATAGGCAGGCAGTGTGGCAGGCAGAGGCAAAGGGAGAAGCAGGCTCCCTGCAGAGCAAAGAGGCCAATGTGGGACTCAATCCCAGGATGCTGAGATCATGATCTGAGCCAAAGGCAGCTGCTTAACCCACTGAGCCACCCAGGCATCCCTCATATTCTAGTTTTGTCAGTTGATCCAGCAATGTCCTTTATATCTAGAATAGTCTCTAAGCCTTTTCTTTTTTTTTAAGCCTTTTCTTTTTTAATCTTTTTAATGCTGCCCTGTTATTTTGTAGATGTTCCCTTAGTCTGGGATAGCCTGGTATGAAAATATGATTAAATTCACATTATGTATCTTCAGCCACCATAAAAGTGATGACACGTCCTTCTTGATATTATATGCAAAAGATACTATTTTCATTTTGGTGGCTTTTAGAAAGATAGAATGACAGCTGACGCTTCTTGTGGTAAACCCATGTGGGAAGCACTGCTTACGTGCCCATTGTCTTAACCAATAAATAATACTGCCTGCTGAAAGTTGTCTAGAAAGCACGTGGCAAAATCTTGACTCTCCATGTTAACTCCGCTGTGTCTTTTTGTTGTTGCTGGTAGAAATGACATCTTCCCCTTGTCTCTTAGAGAGCAATCCTGAAACTCCAGTAACCATTACAGAGCCCTACCGGACGCTGTCAGGGCACACAGCCAAGATTACCAGTGTGGCGTGGAGCCCACATCATGATGGAAGGCTGGTATCTGCTTCCTACGATGGTACAGCTCAGGTACTATTGTGTCCTTGATTCTGTAGGTTTTTTACTATATACGCTAACTGGAACCCTTTCTTCTTTTCCCCCAGCTGTGTACATTTCTTCCCTGGCCATTATTTTCTACAGAAAGGGGTATTCTGAGCTTTGGAAGGCATTTTAGTTCATCCCACGTATCTGAGCCCTTGGCAGGCTAAGATTGGGTTTTGGGGTTTTGTATTTATTTTTGTTTTATTTAGATGACAGGGAAAGTATTGATAAGAACTGTTTTTTAACATTTCATTCTTATTGTCATATGATGGACTAAATTGATGTGAGAAGTACTTGCTTCTGTTTTTAAACACAGAAACGGGGGCTATAAATCAATAACAGTTTTTAATGATAAACTGGTGAGTCAAAAATCTTCAAACTGGAAAAAATAAAGATGAGATGCCAAGCCATAGCTATGAGGTAGGACTTTCAGATACCAGAACCAGAACGTGAGGAACTGGAGAGCTGACCTCTGATGGATGTCCATCTCAGTGTTGAGTTGTAACCAAGCTATTTGCACAGAGCTAGGAAACAGGAGGGGCTGCCCTCTGTGAAAATGGAGATGGGGTAATTCAAGAAACTATAAGGAAATTGATAATCTCACAGAGATGGGGACAAAAGAATCACCTGTGAGAAATCAGAATCATACACATGCCCTCCACATGCAAGTATAGGCTCTAAATTAAAATTCTCTTCATGAGGGGTGCCTGGGTTGCTCAGTGGGTTAAGCCTCAGCCTTCAGCTCAGGTCATGGTGTCAGGGCCCTGGGATTGAGCCCTGCATCAGGCTCTCCGCTCTGCGGGGAGCCTGCTTCCCCCTCTGCCTGCCTCTCTATCTGCTTGCAATCTCTCTCTCTGTCAAATAAATAAATAAAATCTTAAAAAAAAAATTCTCTTCATGACATCAGGTTCCCCAGCCCAAAAAACTTAGAATGCTCATTTAGTACAGTGAAATCCATAGGGCACCATTAGAAGCCCATTCAGAATCATCTCCATAAGAATGTCTCTATATCCCAGAGTGCATAAGCCTTCTACAAGAAAAAATACTTCTAAAATTTGAACTCCTAAGAGAAAATAATAAATCATAAGGGGAAATAAGAGTATACATATTTTTTAAAAATCTTTTTTAACTCGGGACGCCTGGGTGGCTCAGTTGGTTAAGCGGCTGCCTTCGGCTCAGGTCATGATCCCAGCGTCCTGGGATCGAGTCCCACATCGGGCTCCTTGCTTGGCAGGGAGCCTGCTTCTCCCTCTGCCTCTAGCCTGCCACTCTGTCTGCCTGTGCTTGCGCTCTGTATCTCTCTCTCTAACAAATAAATAAAAATCTTTAAAAAAAATAAAAAAATAAAAAAAATCTTTTTTAACTTAAATCCCCCAAAGTAATAGATTAACCAGAATTTATCTATGCTATTGTGTGACTTTGGGTTTTAGGTGTGGGATACTCTCCGAGAAGAGCCTCTTTGCAATTTCCGAGGACATCGAGGTCGACTGCTTTGTGTGGCGTGGTCCCCACTGGACCCAGACTGCATCTACTCAGGGGCAGATGACTTCTGTGTGTACAAATGGCTTACTTCCATGCAAGAACATTCCCGGCCTCCTCAAGGTCAGTCGGAACCAGGAGCCTGTAAATGCTTGTCTAATTCCCTTTCTCCCTTCCTCAGTAATTGAGCTGATCAAGGTCAAGTAAAGAGGACATTCCTGTAGAGTCGCAGTGATAGTATGGCATGGGTTGCCTTCCTAACCAAAGAATGCAGCCATGAGGACAACATACAAATACTAATGAGTTATACCTAGCATCCCCAGATCTTGGTTTCTATGTATCATTTTCTGTTAAAAGAGACCAACCAGAGCTTCTTAGAGAAATGCCTAATTCCAGGTTGGGAAAGGAAAAAATAAGATATGGGCCTCAAACATCATCTGGTGCCACAAAGGAAGGAAGTGCTCAAAAACTGAGATATATCAAGAGGACAAAGAAGCCAGCTCGCAGGGGCTCCCACTAACCAAATCTGGGACAGTCTAAACTTGAAAATAGTGAGAAAAAGAATTCCATTTCTGGCAGTCAAAGATCAAGGTGCCAACTTGCACACCTGCCATATACAGCTAGAAAACTAGACAGAGGGGCAGGGCATCTGGGTGGCTCAGTCAGTTAAGTGTCTGCCTCTGGCCCAGGTCATGATCCCAGAGTCCTGGGATCAAGCCCCACATTGGGCTCCCTGCTCAGCAAGGAGCCTGCTTCTCTCTCTGCTGCTCCCCCTGATTGTTCTCTCTCTCTCTCTCTCTCTCTCTCTGTCAAATAGATAAATAAAATCTTTTTTAAAAAACTAGACAGAATAATATATGAGTAAAAATGATCCAAGTAAATAAAAAGATATAGCCATATTAAAAATTTATAAAAGAATGCTTATAGCAGGGGCTCCTGAGTGGCTCAGTCATTAAGCGTCTGCCTCTGGCTCAGGTCATGATCCCAGGATCCCGGGATCAAGCCCCACATCGGGCTTTCTGCTCTGTGGGAAGCCTGCTTCTCCGTCTCCCACTCCCCTGCTTGTGTTCCCTCTCTCGCTGTTTCTCTCTCTGTCAAATAAACAAAATCTTTTTAAAAACAAATAAATAAATAAAAGAATGCTTATAGCAGCTTTATATGTAATCGCCACAAACTAAACACAACCCACAAGTCCATCAGCTGGTAAATAAACTATGGTCTATCCCTAGAGTGGAATTCTACTCAGCTATAAAAAGAAAGTAACTACTGATAAAAACAACAATATGGATGAATCCTCAGAAATGTTACACTGAGCAGAAGACACTGGGCACAAAAGACTACATGCTGTATAATTCTAATGTATAGTAGAAAATACAATCATATATAATACGAAATTCTAAAACAGGTGAAACTATAGTGATAGCAGATGAGTGACTGCCCGGGACTCAGAAAAGTGCATCTTACTGCAAAAAGGCAGGAGGAAATGTTTTGAGATAATAGAAATATTTCGTATTTTATTTGTGGTGGTGAGTTACATGATTATACATCTGTCAAAACTCACCAGAGTATTAAAAAGTGGGTATAGTATGTTAAACTATACTGCAATAAAGATGACTTTTAAAAAGCAAAGGATAAAGGGCTTAAAACTTAGAAAGTAGGGGCGCCTTGGGTGGCTCAGTCGGTTGAGCATCTGCCTTTGCCTCGGGTACTGATCCCAGGGTCCTCGGATGGAGCCTTGCGTCATCAGGCTCCGGCTCAGTGGGAAGCCTGCTTTTCCCTCTCCCTCTGCCCTTCCCTCCTGTTCATGTGCTCTCTCTCTCAGAGAAACAAAATCTTAAAAAAAGAAAAAAAGAATACTTAAAAAGTAAATAAGTAGGGGCGCCTGAGTGGCTCAGTTGTTAATCATCTGCCTTTGGCTCAGGTCATGATCCCAGGGTCCTGGGATTGAGCCCCGCAACAGGCTTCCTGCTCAGTGGGGATCCTGCTTCTCCCTCTCCCACTCCCTCTGATTGTATTCCCTTTCTTGCTGTGTCTCTATCAAATGAATAAAATCTTAAAAAAAAAAAAAAAGGAAGTAAAATAAGTAATAACCAATTAAAACAAAATGGGAATCCATGAGTCCATATTGAGGGGAAAAAAATAATGAAGGTCTAAATAAATGGGGAGAAACAAAAGCTCTTGTTCCTAATAGAATGCCAACTAATAAATGTAGAATGAATGATGGAATCAGCAAATTACCATTCAGCAGTCATCACAGTAGCAGTTTGTGCTCCAGAAACATCAATGGAGGGTGCCTGGGTGGCTCAGTCAATTGAGCATCTGCCTTTGGCTTGGGTCATGATCCCAGGGTCCTGGGATAGAGCCCTGCGTCAGGCTCTCTGCTCATCAGGGAGCCTGCTTCTCCCTCTCCCTTTGCCTGCCACTCTGCCTACTTGTGATTGTGTGTGTGTGTGTCAAATAAGTTTAAAAAAAAAGAAAGAAAGAAACATCAATGGATCCTAAAACTAGTGGATGCAAATACTTAGTAATTACAAAGGAAAATGATTTTTCAAGAAGAAACCTGCAAGACACCCCCTTAACCAGGTGGTGAAAGTAAACAATCCAATAATGAGACAAACAAATTTTGTGCTACCTCCAATGTTGTACTGACAGCATCACTCCTATGTATGCCAGCCCAAAATGCAAAATCTAAATTTAATCATGACAAACATCTGGCAATCGGGGAAATCAACAAAGTAACCGTCCTGTAATTTTTACAGAACAAGTTTCAAGGCATGAAAGTTAAAGGAAAACAAGCCTGTCTCAGGCTGAGGGAAACTAGAGAGGCATAACAAGCAAGAACATTGTGTAATCCTGGATTGTTTCCTTTTGCTATGAAAGACATTCTCCGTACATTTGGCAGAACTTGAATACAGTATGTAGACAGTAGTAATGTATTGATGTTAATTTCCTGATTGTAATGGCTGTGCTGTAGTAATGCAGGAGAATGTCCCTCTGTATAGAATACATACTACAAGTGTTCAAGGATAATTGGGCATCATATTAATGATTTAATGAAATCCTGCAAGGGTTTAGTTACCATGTTGATAATACAGCTCTAAAAATTTATTGGGAAGGAAGGGAAATGGTGAGAACACTATCAAAAAGAAGAGTGATGAAGTTTTGGAGATATCTCCTACAGGGCTTTTAACCAAGAGTATAGATTTTATCTACGGCCATCTCACCTTGAATGCACCCAATCGCCTCTGATCTCGGAGGCTAGGCGGGGTTGGGCTTGGTTAGTACTGGGATGGGAGAATATATATTTTAGTCTGTCCTTGTCTTAATTGTGATTCCTCTAGGTAAGAAAAGTATTGAATTAGAGAAAAAGAGGCTCTCTCAACCTAAGCCAAAGCCCAAAAAGAAGAAAAAGCCTACCTCGAGAGCCCCCGTAAAGCAGGAAGTATACGACGGAAATGAAGACGAGAGCATCAGAGAGAGCTCAGGACCTGTTGAGAATGGCGTGTCAGACCAGGAGGGTGAAGAGGAAGCCCGGGAGCCAGAGTTCCCCAGTGGTGTTGCCTCAGTGGGTATGTGGCCAAATCCTGTGTTTCCCAGACTCTGGCAGGTAGCAGGCATGTCCAGCAAACTAAGCCAGGTCCTTACTCAGTTCGAAACTTCACTGCCTTTGACCTACTTACTGTCCCATCCCTTTAACTTAGGTTGTATCTTTGGTGCCGTCAGAAACTGCATTAGTTGTTTTAAGCCTGTATTGTAAACCTCTGAAGTGTTAAAGGGAATCTGGTGGAAGCCTGGCATAGAAATAGTGAAGGTCTTCAGAAAAAACTTCTTACTAATGAGGACAAGACTATGGGGCAAAGTGAAACCAGGGGCATCTATCCATAGACATGCATATGGGAGAAGTTTTCCCAGTCCCAGATGTCTAGGACATCTAGACAGTTACTGAAAGAAACCACTGTGTACAAATATCTGGCCTAGAAGCTACCACCACTCTGGAAACTCAAAAGTTCTCACCCTTCATAACTGGGTTTGTACCTAGTGTGTCTGTGTTGTTGTTTCTGAAAAAAATATGAGTTAGGTTCTTCTAGTTTGGTAAGCTATCATGGCAGTTAGATTTCTCACAGAACAGTTTTTCAGGGCTTTGTCCCTAATTTTCTAATGTAGTCTGTTCCTAGTTTGAAGAGAAAAAGTATTACTGGATGAAATTTTAGTACTTTCTTTTTTTATATGTTTACTTTCAAGTTGTGGTGCCTATGACCTATTAAAATGATTAAAGAGCAGAAAGTATAAATAGAAGCAGTGACTCATGTTTAATTCTAAAATGAAATATTTGGATGTGACAGAATTAAAATGGCCTAAGTCTATGGTACAGGTACATCCAGACCCTTTCCATCCCAAGGAATGGCTGTTGGACTCATAGTTTAGGAAAATAAAGAGCTAAAAGTTTAATGGGTTTATTTATTTTTTTAAGGCTCATCAAAATACCTCTTTATCACAAAATGGTTGCACAAAGTGTCCTTGACCCCTGTAGATCAACAGTGGGGCTTTTTTTCTTTTTTAAAGGATTGTGACTCCATATCACATACCCTTAATGTTCTCTATTGTAATTAAGCATGCTGTTAGTACTTTGTCATCTAAATAGATTAAGAAGTGTTGTGCCATCTGAGCAAAGTTTCAGAACTCCTGGGCCTGTGGTATAAAACTGTGGGGGCTAGAAACAACTTCTTCTTAGCCCAATTAGTCCGAGTTCCTAGGACAGACAGATTGTGAGACGGGAAAAGGAAGACTGCACGTTTCCTTTCCGAAGTATCTTCTCTCCTTTTATGGAATACATAAAATCACACTTAATCCTAGCATACTTCTTAATTATTAAAAAGAACTAGATTCTGCATTGTCCTCCAAACTTTTTTTCTTTATCCCCCATGATGTAGCTTCTAGAGAACCAGTTACCTGCACCCCGGTTTCATTAGGCTTTGAAAAGTCAAAGGTCACTGTTAATAACAAAGTCACTTTACTGAAGAAGGAGCCACCTAAAGAGAAGCCAGGTTGGTGTCTAATGATTAAAATATTTTGTGAAAGCACCCTCAAGTATCACATGCAACCACAAACTCCATAGTGTTTGGTTCTTATTGTTGTTGGTTTTTTGTTGGGGTTTTTGTTTGTTTTTTTAGGTTTTAAGTATTTGTTTGTTGACTTGATTGTTTCAGTTTTGGATCACGTTTTTAAACAGCTTAAACACTTAAACAACTTTAAACACTTTTTAATGTTTTCCTGGCGAGGTGTCATTTTGCAGCTGTTGATAATGCTTCACAGGGTGTTCACAGCGACGAGTGTGTGTGTGTGTGTGTGCATGCGTGTGTGTGTGTGTGTGTGTGTGTGTGTGTGTTGTAAACATTGCCCCCAGCTAAGTTAACTTGAAAGCTTTGTAAGCATAGGAATTTTTCTGATGCCCAGCAGTATCCTTTCAGTAGGTTACTGTCACTGATTCTGGTCAGCTCTTCTTCAGGCAGTCTTCTTCAGGTCAGCTCTTCTTCAGGCAGTCTGTATTTTTATTACATTTCAGAATCCTTAACCAAGAAGCGAAAAGCTCGTTCCATGCTTCCACTGACTACCAGCCTGGACCACAGGTCCAAGGAGGAGCTTCATCAGGACTGTTTGGTATTAGCAACTGCAAAACACTCCAAAGGTACAAAAACAGACTTCCTTGGCCCATCCGTAGTCTTCTGGGAACTAGCTCATGAGAGGTGCTTGTATATTTGTTGAATGAATGTGCAAACCAATGTCTAAAACTGTTTGTATTTCTACATTCTCTTCCAGGTTTCCCTCCCCACCCAGACCGCAGTGCCAGGCTCCCCATTCTGATCCACTGTCCGCACTCCCCAGTGACTTTGAGAGGCAGTGCTCTGATTTATTGTTATAAATTGAGTTGTTGGGCGCCTGGGTGGCTCAGTGGTTAAGCCGCTGCCTTCGGCTCAGGTCATGATCTCAGGGTCCTGGGATCGAGTCCCGCATCGGGCTCTCTGCTCAGCAGGGAGCCTGCTTCCTCCTCTCTCTCTCTGCCTGCCTCTCTGCCTACTTGTGATTTCTCTCTGTCAAATAAATAAATAAAATCTTAAAATAAATAAATAAATAAATAAATAAATTGAGTTGTTACCAGCCATCTATGTGCCAGAATTTGTATGATGGCTTAAATAGCTCAGCATGAGTCAATTCCTTCAACTGTCTTTTCCTCAGGAAACAGTATCTTCATGTAGGGGAAAAAAAAAAATCTTGCTTATTAGAAATACACCCATAAGATGGCAGTTCCTTTAAGCCCTCATTCAGTGCCTATTATTTTGATATTTGAGCAAGTATTTTTTTTTAATTTTGCATTTTACATATTAAAACAGGATGCATATGATAAAATGATACTCAAAGATTCAAAAAGAATGTAAATGTTTTTTATATTCCCTGATACCTACTCCCATTTCCCCTTAAGGCCACACTATTACCAGTTTCTGTCTCTCTCCAGGAATATTTTGTGCTCTTCTTATATACATAATCCTCTTCGGGGGATTTTTTGATGACTTCCTGTAACTTAATACATCTAATCATATAGTTTTACATTATTAACCTTACTGGAAAATTGCTCGTGTGACTTTTTTAAAAACAAAATGAATACTGCATCCCTCCGTGGTAGATCCTAGTGAATGTTAAGGACCTTTGTTAGTTTTTTTTTGTTTTGTTTTCTACTGCATTCAAAATACATGTTGAATTTGGGATTTGCTTTTTACATCCTTTTTTTCCCCAAATCTTTATTTGAGCAATCTGTAAACTAAATTATCTCATTGGATTTTGCCAAGGCTGAGTTTAACAAACTCCAAAGTATTCTCCTATTTTCTACCCTTGTAACCAGCAGGGGTCTCTGTTAGGGTAAACAAGGTCCCAAAGACTCTTCTTTTCACTCTCTGAAAGGGGTGTTCTGGACATATATTTGGAGAATTGGACAGAAAACAGTAACCTCATTTTCTTTGTCTTTTTGAATTAGCAGAGCTAAATAAGGAGGTGTCTGCTGATCTTGAGGAAAGATTTCACCTGGGGCTTTTCACAGACCGGGGGGCCCTGTACAGAATGATTGAAGTCGAAGGTGAGGCAGATCCAGTCAGCATAATGCAGTCTGTCTTTATGCTTTCCTAACTCCTTATCCGTATCTCTATTATGACTGTCTTCCTGGAACATCCTAATGGCTCATTTTACATGTCAACTAACTAGGTTTTGAGCTGCCTGGTCTGCATATTCATTCCCATATACCCCTCGCATCTGTCATAGGTCCCGGAACATACAGTGTTCACTGTGAACATACGTGAAAGTGAGCGAGCGGGTGGACGAGGGACTGAGTGGGCCTCACACCACATTATGAACACTCTGGGAGATGACTCTCCCAGCAGCTGGCAACAGCGTATTTCTAGGAGTTTGTTCCTCTTTCATCTGGCCTTTCTTACTCCAGAAGTCTGTGTTGACAGAGGTTTCTGAAACATTTTCCCAACATTCTCTCTCCTCCAAACAGGAAAAGGTCACTTGGAAAATGGCCACCCCGAGTTATTTCACCAGCTAATGCTTTGGAAAGGAGATCTAAAAGGTGTTCTTCAGACTGCAGCAGAAAGAGGGGAGCTGACAGACAGTCTTGTGGCTATGGCGCCAGTTGGTATGTTCTTCTCAACAACAGTTCTTTCACCTTGAGCTTAAGTCTGCTAAAGATGGACACTCTTCCAGCGCCTGGGTGGCTCAGTTGGTTAAGTGTCTGCCTTCAGCTCAGGTCATGATCTTGGAGTCCTGGGATAGAGCCCCACATCAGGCTACCTGCTCCACTGGGCGTCTGCTTCTCCTTCTCCCTCTGCAACCCCACCCCCACCTCTGGGCTCATGCTCTCTCCCACACACTCTCTCTCAAATAAATAAAATCTTTTAAAAAGATGAACCTCTCTTGCAGGACAGTTTGGTCATGTCTAATAACCTTAACTTAGCAATTCTAAGTGTGGGAATTAACCATACTCACACATGCAAAATGACAGGTATACACGGGCTATCATTATAGCAGTATTTGTAATAGCAAAAGATCCCAAGAACCTCTCTGTCCATCAGGAAGAGACCAGTTAAATCTCATACCTCTAGACAGTAGACAGTAGGAGCTCCTATGAAAGAATGAGGCAACTCTTTGCATTCTGATATGGAACGGAGCTCCAAAGTGTAGTAAGTGAAAAGAGTCAAAGTGTAGATGCACAACAATATTTACTACTCTGTCATTTTTATTTAAATATGTCTTCACGGACTATTTCAAAAAGGTTTCAAAAGAAACTAATAATAATGGTTTTCTTCAGGGAAAGAAATCTGGACGAGCTTGGGTGGGGAGATGCCAGGATAACAAGGAAAGCTTTTATGCCATACCCAGTTTTTAACTGTATTCAAGTATACTATTTATATATAAAGAGAGAGAAGTACACAGGTCATTGTCGTGACTGACAATGAATTTCACAAACTTGAATACACCCTTAAAACCGACACCCATATCAAGAAGTGTTAACACTACCAGCATGCTGGAAGCTTCTCTCATGCTGCTTTTCAGTCAGTCTCCACACACCCCAACAAGGGTAATCATTGTCCTGACATCCATACTCTTGTACCTTTTGAATTTTACACTATTTTGTATATGTTATATAATCAAAGAAAAAAATAATGTTTTAAAATGTAGAATTTGGGAGAGTAGATGAAGCAGGGGATCTGTAATGGCAACTCAATTAGAATCTAAATGTACTTAATGCAGTTACTAAAACAAAAGCATTTCCAACCCAGATGTCTATATGTGCTTTTTTCCCCCTTAACCTGATTTTTATTCAACCACCGTTTTTTTTTTTTTTTTTAAAGCCGGCTACCATGTGTGGCTGTGGGCCGTGGAAGCTTTTGCCAAACAGCTGTGTTTTCAAGATCAATATGTCAAGGCTGCCTCTCACCTACTTTCTATCCACAAAGTATATGAAGCTGTAGAGCTGCTCAAGTCAAATCATTTCTACAGGTTTGTATGACCCTCAGTTGAACCAATAGTTGGACAAGATGTGAAATTTATCTGCTACGCAGCTCTCCTTACTGATAACCAGCACAAACCTCGTTTTATAATTAAACATCTCAAACATACAGAAATATGCATATATTAGTTTAACGAGCATTAATGCACCCACAACCTGTACTCAACAAATGTTAATTTTTATCAGTGTTTGCCACTGATTGTTTTTTCAGAACTTCTTTATCCCTGAAGTAACACAAATAGAGAAAACAGTATAATACAAATGGGACAGGATCTTGCCAACCACCCCATAAAGCTCCCCGTGCCCCCAGTTTTTAAGTATAACATTCCAGATTTGGTTGAATTGCCTTTCTCCAATTCTGTCCTCATCCCTTCTCTAGAAATACCTCTCTCCTGAGATTGGTATGAATCCTTCCTATCCAAGTTATTACACTTCCACCATAATAACATTTGTAAGTAGTGACAAACAAAAGAAATGGAATATCTCTTGTAAACAGCATACAACTGGGTCTTGTTTTTATCCAGTCTGATGGTTTCTGTCTTTTAATTGGAGTGCGTAAGCCATTTACAATTAATGTAAATATTAGTGCGATTAAAATTTACCATCTTGCTTCTTGTCCCATCTATTATTTGTTCATTTTGTCTTTTCCTGCTTTCTTTTGAATCAGTTGAATATTTTTTTTTATCTCTGGCTTATTAGCTGTACTCCTATTCATTTATTTTATGGTTGCTTGACAGCTTGTAATGATTAGCATTTTTAATTTATCACAGTTCACTTTCAAATGGTATTTTATTACTTCTTATAGACAATGTATTTCTTTCCTTCCTCCCTGTCCTTTCTGCTGTTGTCATGTATTTGACATGTTACAGTCCCACATTACACTATTAGAAGTTTTGCTTTAACCTGTCATCTTTTTTTAACCATCTTTTTATAAAAATTTTTATTAGTTTTAAAATGCTTTTTTAATATTTGCCCATATATGTATTTCCAGCATTTTTCATTCTCTTATATAGGTCCTCCAAGGTTCTAATTGCTATCAGCTCCTTCTTGACCTGAACAAGATCTTCACTCTTGTAGTGTGATTCTTCTGGCAACCAATTCCATCAACTTGTTTGTCTATAAAAGCCTTTAATTTTGCCTTCATTTTAAAGGATCTTCCTCTGGCAGTTTTTGTCTTTCACGGCATCAAAGATGACATTGTTTTCTCTTATGTTGGTTTTGACTTGACTACTGCATTTAATCTCACCTTTTTATATAGGAACTATGTCATTTTTCTCTTACTGTTTTTAGGACTTTCTCCATCACTGATTTTCAGTCTTTTGATGTGATGGCTTTAAAGAGACTTTCTTTTTCTTTATTCTGTCTTAGTCTGTCTTCCTTTAGAGTGAGTTGAACTCTGTTTTAGAGAGCATTAAAGTTGCTATGGACCTGGGGAGTCTGGGTGGTTCAGTCGGCTAAGCAGCTGACTTCAGCTCAGGTAGTGATTATGGGGTCCTGGGATCAAGCCCCGTGTCAGGGTTCCCTGCCCAGGGAGGAGCCTGCTTCTCCCTCTCCCACTCCCTCTGCCCCTCCCACAGCTCGTGCTTGCTCGCTCACTCACTCACTCCTTCAAATGAATAAATAAAATCTTTAAAAGTTGCTCTGGATCAGCTTGATCTTTCCATGGCTTTTTTAGGACAAGTTTAGGGAAATCTGTACTCTAGAATTGGTTTGTCCTTCTACCTTCTGGTGTCTTTACTGAATGCCTTGTGTATTCAACAAATCAGAACTCAGATGTCTGGCTAGTCAAAACACAAAAGTCCCCAAGGCCCCAAAGTGAGCTCTGGGAATTACTGAGCTTACACTTCCCTGGTTGGTCTTTGTCTAGCCTTGAAGAGTTTCCTACACATGTATGGCCTTTGTGTTTAGCCAAAGACTCCATGGGATCCGCAGAGTTCTATAGACCCTTCTCTGGACAGCTTCTTCCTTCCTATCATCCTGGCCCTCAAATTCCAATTGCTTTGTCTCTCCTCCACTTGATGAGACTGCTGAGGCTCTGCTGGGGTTCTCTATAGGAAGATGGCTGCAGGGGGTCCCTGACAGGGCTCATGTCCTTGGTTCCCCTCTCTCCAGGATGACACTCCTGCGCTAGACACATTTTGTCTAGTTTTGTGGCAGGAGGGTAAGTCTGGTCCCTGTTACTCTATCGTGGCTACAGGTGGTTGTCTCAAAATACCTCTTGAACATTCCTCTGCCTAGATCAACTTAATCCAAAATATTTCAACTCCAGCTACAACTTTGTCGGTACAACTCAGAAGTTGTATGTCACCTGGAAGATATTAGCTCACAGAATTATATAGATACTCCCAATGTCAACACGTTTCATTATAAAATATCCCCCCAAAAAAGTCACATTCTTTAATATCACCATCAGTGTCTTCAGAAGAATCTTTAACTTTTGGGAAGTGATCAGGCCACAGCAGCAGGCACAGATTTCCTAAAATTCTAGTTTTCACTTGAAAGATCAAATTTTATCACTGGCGACAGTATAGGTGGTGGTTTTCTGTGAAGTGACAGGACTTGGGGACCCCCAGGAATCCACAAACCATACTTTAAGAACTGCTGATCTAGGGAAAGAACTGAGCTAAGCATGTGGTTTTAAATTCTTCCATAACACAGTAAAACGGTTTTTCTTAGGCTGTTGGAACTTTTGAACAATACAAGAGGGACAGTTTGTCCTATCTTCTAGCCTTTTCAAATTGGCCAATATCTGTTCTTGCCTCTAGGGAAGCTATTGCAGTTGCCAAGGCCCGACTGCGCCCAGAAGACCCGATCCTAAAGGACCTGTACCTCACCTGGGGAGCCATCCTGGAAAAAGATGGCCATTATGCTGTAGCCGCCAAATGGTAAGCCTGAGGGAACAGGCATGAATCGGAACATAGAGGAACAGGATAAGAACAGTAAGTGAAGGGTGGGTGGGGGGGTAAAGTGACTAGAAAATAAAAAGGCATATGTGTATTAAACCCAGCTTCGTAAGATTCATCAGGACCTGCCTCCTCAGTATTTATTTGAATCACCGTAACTATTCAGGAAACCTCAGTAGCAGACTCAGGAGGTCCCCTTCTTCTAGTGATGTCTTTACCATCAAACAGGGAAACTGGAAGGGAATGAAGACTCTTCAGTTCAGCAAATGTTGAGGTTCCTTTATATCCTTATCCCGTGTGATGCTATCACTCATCCTGTGTATGGCAGTGGAAGAGGGAACGGAGATCTGCTTGTGACACGTTGGGGTTTTCTTCTCTATCACAGCTATTTAGGGGCTGCTTGTGCTTACAACGCAGCCAAAGTTTTGTCCAAGAAGGGGGACGCAGCATCACTTAAGACGGCTGCGGAGTTGGCTTCAATTGTAGGAGAGAATGAGTTGTCCTCTTCCCTGGCTCTCCGCTGTGCCCAGGAGCTGCTTTTGGCCAGGAACTGGGTGGGAGCCCAGGAAGCCCTGAAGCTACATGAAAGTCTAAAGGTCAGTCTGTTACTGTATCTCCTGGTATTTAAGAGGGAAGGGCCCCAAGTCCTTTTCTAGTTCAATTTCAAATTAATAACCCAGTTGAACAAGCTATGCCAATTAGGCAGGTCTCCTCAGAGGTGTCTCGCAAACCCTGGCCCTGCTCTCCCGTGGAAGTACCGTGGCTTGTCAGTTGCCGTATTCAAAGAGAGAACATAACCATTCGCAGTGATTCTCCTCCCTTAGCAATTTGGGTACAACATGTATGAGTAGACTTGAGTTCGCTCAGCCCCTGGGCTCCGGTCTGGTGTTTCTTCGTTGGGGTCATCAGGTCTTCTTTGAAGAAGGAGAGGAAGAGGGATTAACATCTGACCGAAATCATGGTTCTGTCACTGCACTCCATGTTAGCTTTAAACCATAGAGAAGTGTGGTAAAATCAGTATTTTGTTAAGTGTCTACTTTATCCCTTTCTGGTTAAAAATGAGTAATTTACCACTCAAAACCGAGATTACTTTAAAAGCATCAGCACTCTGAATTTCCAAAACATATAAACATTTGATCCATTTTAGATAACTTTGCTGGCCAGTTACTAATATGAACTTTGTAAATTCCTCTTTCCCTAGTAGCGTTACTGGGCCTAAAGACAGTTCCTAGCTAAATATTCATAGCCCAAGAAAAACTTAGTAGCCTTCTGGGAACTGCAAAATAAAAACGGAGGCAAAAGTAGTATACCCTCAAAGATAGTGTCATTTGTGTATTATTTATAAAGTGACCAAATCTTGAGAGAGTTTTATTTGTCCATAGCAAAAAAAAAAATGGTTATTTAGCATTTCTTTTTTTTCTCTTAAGCAGCATCCTCATCAAAGCAAGAAAACCTTCAACTTTATGCTAAATGCTATTGATAATGATGAGGCTATTTTGGCTCATCAACAGAGGCCTTCCCAAGCCTAACTGAGAAGATATTATAAGGGTACACACGAATCTCGTAGCAACTGAAAGTCTAGCAAAAAGAAAATCTTTTTGCTAGACTAGGGCTAGAAAAGAAAGATTTTCTTTTTGCTAGACTAGGGCTTCTAGGGCTTCTCTCTGAGCTTCTAATCCTCTTCTTCTAGAAGAGCTTCTTCTCTTCCAGCTGACTCCCTCTTAAACCTGCTGAGACAGGCTGCCTTAATACCTACCCCAACCCTCAGAACTACACAGCTTATCTGCTCTAGCACCTTCTGCCCATTACACTTTACTTCTGTATCCTTTAATCTAAAGTTTGGGCAGGGGCTAAGAACTGGATGAATCCAGGCCATCTTTTCTCAAACTGGGCCACAAGTCTTGGGTGGCTGGCCAGCATGTGGTTTATGTTATAGTGGGGAGAGCTACAGTTGGGGTTCTGCGTTATAAAAATGTTTGCTTGGGTCCTGGCTACTTCGAGGATCCCTGCAACGGCGTCTATTAGATCACATCCTTTTCCCCCATCACTCATGACTCACAGTATCCAGAGGCAGCCCACGACAGGGTTTGGTTGCTGCAGATATAATGGGGAACACACTGAGAAACGGAGAGCTCTCAAGACGATCAGGCACTCCCGCTGCCTAACAGTTCCTATCCTTTGTTGTTGGGTTCCAGGGACAAAGACTGGTGTTTTGCCTTCTTGAGCTACTGTCCAAGCACCTGGAGGAAAGGCAGCTTTTAGAGGCCAAAAGCTCTTCCTACAACACCTGGGCTACAGGCACTGCAGGGCCCTTTGTGGAGAGGGTGACCGCTATATGGAAGAGCACCTTCAGCCTGGAGAGCCCAGAGCAGTACCAGGCAGCCCTGCAGCAACTGCAGAGTATCAAGTACCCATCGGCTACAAATAACACTCCCTCCAAACAGGTACCCTGTCTATACTCTCTAGTAAGACTTCCGTAGTCTGTGTCCAGCATAATAAGGAAACAAGCTGAATGCCAGTTTGTGGTTCAGAAAAGACCAAGGCAGGCCAGGCAACCTGGAAAGATCTCCAGACTGATTAAAGCCCTTTGGCTTTGAAGTTAGTCTTGCTCAGTCTTCTCTTAAAAAAAAATTAGAAAAAAAGTCTAAAAATACAGAAAAGTGTAGAGAAAAATAGAATACCCATCAATCAGAATTAACTAACGGATGGTCACCTTTTGTCAGTTTTGCTTCATAGTTCTCTGGTTTTGTTTTGTATGTACTAGTTTTTAGTAAAAGAAATACAGTAAGGTTGAAGTTCCTGGTACCCGTTCCCCTTTGCTAGCTCACTAGAGGCAGCCCCTAAGTCAGGCCATATGTATTTTGTACCTTGCTTCTTTCAGTGAGCAGTTTGTAAAATCACTCTGTATTGATGCAAGGAGATACAGTTGATCCACTGTAACAGCTGTAAACGTGCTATAAATAGATACCAGTTTATCTGCTTGTTCTTTGGAAAATGAGGGCACAATATTTATGAGACACAAGACTTCCTCAAATGATACATAGCACTTTGCAAAACAGTCTGGCAGTTTTTTATGAAGTTAAACATAGACATGCTCAATGGCCCAGCATTCCCACTGCCTAGATATTTCACTAAAAGACAAGAAATCAGGTATCCGCACGTACTTGTACACAAATGTCTGTTGCAGCTTAGTGCACAACAACCAAAAATGAGAAACAACCCAAATGTCCATCAGCTGGTGAATGGATATGCAGACTATGTTATATCCATACAGTAGAATACTTTGCAACCCTAAAAACGTCCGAACTAGTGACATACAGATACTGTCAGCAGATCCTGAGACTGTTATGACAAGTGAAAGAAGGAAGACACAAAAGACTGTATACTCTGTGGTTCTATTTATAGGAATTCAAGAAAAGACAAAATTTATATGGTCAAAACCAGATCAGTCGTTGTCGGGTTGGGGAGAGGAGAGTGTGTGCAGAGGGGTACACGGGGATATTTTACACTGATGAAAATGTTCTAGGTTTTGATGGTGGTGGTGATTGTAGCATTTATATCTATACAGATAGATGGATTTATCAAAACTCATCAAATTGCTCCCTATAAATTTTAATTATACTCCAGCTTGGTTGGTTGAATTATAACTCTTAGTTCCAAAACTCAGTTTTTGTTTTAATTAAATACAAATGTCAAGGCATTTTTTTTTTTTTAGCATGAACAGACTTTGACACCAGACAAGGTATGTTATGTTACTGTGCAACTAGGTAGGAAAGTTTCTCAGATACGGAAGCAAAAATGGGTGTTGGAGATATGAGGAGCTTTCTTAAATGTACATTGTCTGTACTTGGTCCAGGTGCAGTCAGTAGGAATATTCTGGTATCATCCCAGTGCTTGCTATGGGAGAATGTTTAACTGAAACTCTGGCTCCTCCCTCCAGCTTCTGCTTCACATTTGCCATGACCTGACGTTGGCAGTGCTGAGCCAGCAAGTGGCCTCCTGGGACGCAGCTGTGGAAGCCCTGCTTCGGGCTGTGGTCCGGAGCTACGACTCGGGAAACTTCACCATCATGCAGGAAGTGCACTCAGCCTTTCTTCCTGAGGGTAAATGACCCCCACTTCTGCTGGGGCATGCCTACTAATGGATGATAAAACCACCACCAGTGGTGTGGCACTAGCACGACATACATCACTGAAAGATAGAGACCAGCCAGCTAGGTCATTTAGCACCAAGTTTGAATTCTCTTACCCAAGCTCCTTAAGAGGTAGCCAGAATGACTGAGCTGTCTTCCTTTACCTGGCCCTACCTGCCTTATCTACCACACTGTCGTCTATAAATTCTCCTACTCAGTTTGAGAGAAATAGTAATGTGTTCACCAGTCAGTTAAGAATGGAAAAGCTCATGGGGTGCTTGGCTGGCTCAGTTGGAGGAGCAGGCAACTCTTGATCTCAGGATTATAACTTTGAGCCCCACACTGGGTGTAGAGAAACATTTAAAACAAACGAATGAATTTTAAAAAAATAGAGAAGTACAGCAGAAAGATATTCTTTGAGCTGCATAGTCACTAAACTAAATCACTGTGATTTTTCAGAAACATAGTGGGATACTAGCCCCCCCCCCCAGAGCTTTCATAGGAGGATGGGTTATTTTTCTATAACGCTTTGACACATAGACTACAGCAACAAGAATACTGTCCTAGGTCACAAGATGTTTAGCTCTGGTTGACTTTTGGTGAAGGGCATGTGGTCCCATGGATCACAGCTGTCCTTTATTGAGATCCTCTCCGTGGGTGATAGCAAATGTAAGGGGAGGGGCCAGATTTCTAGCAGATAAAGAAACACACAACCCTAAATCCTTTTCTTCTTCTAGGCTGTGACCATCTAAAGCACAAACTGGGTGAACCTCAGTCCCTCATCACACCAGCTTTCAAAAGTTTGGAGGCCTTTTTTATTTATGGACATCTGTATGAATTTTGGTGGTCTCTCTCCAGGCATTGCCCCAAATCCAGTGTTTGGGTAAGAGCTGCTCACAGAAGGACAGCCTCTGTTGAGCAAAGCCAGCAGATAAACAATGCCACCCCTGAAGAAACGGACTCCGGAGATTCTCAGCCAGAGCCAAACAGGCCTCCAGAATTAGATGTGAGACTCACAGAAGAAAGCAAGCAAATGCTAATCACTTGTAAAGAGCTCTTTTCAGAAAAGCACGCCAGTCTCCAAAACTCACAGAGAACCGTTGCTGAAGTCCAAGAGACCTTGGCAGAAATGATCCGCCAACACCAGAAGAGTCAAGTCTGTAAATCTACAACAAACGGTCCTGATAAGAATGAATCTGAGCAGGCAGCAGAACAGTCCCTTTCTAGTCCTCAGAATGAGTGGTAAGTAATGAGTCGGTATAAGGTGGAATTGGAAATACCCTGCTGAGTTCCCACATCATCATCAGATAAAAATCAGCACATGATGAGCCTGATGAGGTCACTTGCCAGCACCATAATGTAGCATGCACCAGCCTCGGAGTCCAACCTGGGGTTCTAATCCTGGCTCTACCGAGTGACCTCAGGCAAGATTCTTAATGTTCCTGAGCTTTCGTTCCCTCATCTATAATTGGGATTACCTACTCCTACCTCGCTTGTTGGGGCAATTAAATGAAATCAAGAATAATGTCAGTAACAGTAGGACAGACAATAAAATCCTACCTTTGAGCAAAAAGTAGATTCCCCCCCCCAAAAAAAAATTAACCAATTAAAATGGGGAGTTGAATTATCACGTCATTAATGAAAACCAGTTTTTCAACCATTCTGTGCTATCCCAGAAAATACACAAAAAGGGTAGCGTACAAAAGTGCATGCTGAATTGAGAAAATCCCAAGTGATCAGAATGCTGTAGCACCCTCATTTCTTTTGAACACAGGGGACAGGTGGATGACAGGGGCTAATCACCAATCACTGTAAAGCTCATCTGCACTGTTACAGGGCCTTCTGCCTTGGGCATTTGTAGTGATTAACAGTTACTGATTGGTTATTATACTGAGTGCCTTTTACATAGACAGTCTCCCAAGCAAGACTTAAAACATAGTAATTAGTACCATTAATAAACTGATAAGTGATACTTGTATTAGTAACTGAAAAAAAATTAATTGCTGTATAAACACTTATACATTTATTGCTGTATAAACACTCCGATGGGCTGGGGGGGGAGGCTCCCACTGAAATCTTGAGTCAGAGTTTTAAGTCACTTCTCCAGTAAGCCACCACATTCTAGGCAGCGTTAGGCTTGGTTTTATTAACAAGAAAAACACTAAAAAGTTCTCCAGCCCTGCAGCTCTTAACCTCTGAATCACATGACTCCTTTAACAAGCTTAAGACACTCTTCACAGAAAAAATGTGCATCCGTACACCTACGATTAGGAGCCCCAGCTATGTCTGTTCCCCCAGAGAAATCCAGGCTTTCTGCACTTAGCTGCAGAACTGAATCCCCTTGAGGTCCTAAACTTTCATTAGAGCTAAGTGTCTAAGAAGTGGGGATTTGGAAAATAGTGAGGAATGGTATTGCATTTTGAAAACTTAACATCACATTAAATTCCCTCCTCTTGACCTCTATATTAAAGATAAGAGATTAAGAGATAAGACCCAGATGACAAAAGAATTTTACTTATAGGATAAGTTAAAAGTTATGTGGGGCAACGCATATGACTTACACTTGTTTTTATTATTACTAGTAAAGAAGAAAAAAATCAGCCACTTTCTCTGCCTGAATTAACCAAAAGGCTTACAGAGGCAAATGAGAAAATAGCTAAATTTCCTGAGAGTGTTAAGGTAAGATTTATAACAGTTCACTTGGTAAAACATGATTTTTTATATTATCACTTGACTATACCAAATTATTTAAGGTCATCTGATTCTCTGTACCATTTCTGAAGTCTCTTCACATCTGTATATGCTTAAAAGTTTAGGATCTCATTGTGTCTGGTTAACTAAAATGTTTTGTGAGAATAGGATTATTGACAACACAAGCAAATTTTATACCTCATTCTTTAGCAAAATGGAACAAATTTTGGAATTGGAAGGTAAAATAAAAATTGGTACCATGTATTTGATAACTTATAGATGGACTGGGTGTATTTGAATGTGGCCGTGCCATTAAAGGAGAACCATGATTTAAATTAATTAAATAGGGCTCTAGAGACAGATTCTTTCATTTGAGAAAGGATATCCCAGTTTTGATTATCCTCTAACCTTAGAGTAACTGATGAAGAGCCTTATAAGGGAAATGGCTCAGTCATGCCGGAGAAGTATCACTAGATGAGACTGAATTGCTGGTGCCTCTAAGCAGGTATATGTGGCTCTTTTGTAAATGCTTCCTTCCCGTGTCATCTTTCAGATCTGGCCCTTCCCCGATGTGCTGGAGTGCTGCCTTATCCTGCTTCACATTGGGTCCCAGTGTCCTGGCAGCGTGACCCAAGACATGCAGCAACAGGCCCAAGAACTCCTTCAGAAATACGGCAACACTAAAGTTTACAAAAGATACTGCGAGACCTTCTGCACGTGAATTTTCAAGGACCTCTAAGAAAACTGTGCCAAATTCAAAACCTGTGACACCCTTCATCTCTACAGTTATACCATGCCAGACATTCACACTCATCCCTAGGTGTTTTTGCAGTGATCGAAGTAATACAAATGAGGGTCAAGTTTGAATGGACTCTGTTCTACCTTACACATCGTGGAATCAGACTTTGGACTCAACTGTGGTTTCCTCCTGGAGCAAGGATCATGAAAAGCCAGCAGTAGGTTTTCAGAATTAACACCTGCAGTGTGATCGTTGGTCAACTCTAAAGCCTTATGTAGGTTTCACCCAAAGAGGAGAAACTTTTTAATTACCCAAAGTGTTATGTTCTTAAACACAAGCTACCTTTATAAATACTTCACCTGATGGTAAACATGTCATTCTTGTTGGAGACAGAATTGCTACATTTTATGCCTTGGTATCATTCTTCTTACTTTTTTGTTAATATGAGTTCTCCCCTTCTGTTCTTTCGAAGACTTCACTTAGAATGTGAAATAGGCCTTTACCCATCATGTTGACTCTACCATCCATCTGAACTTTAGATCAAAAATTTGGTTTTATTGTTTTTTGTCACTGCTTATTTGAACAAATCATTTACTAAAGCATTAGAAGAACAAATAACTAAAACAATGTGTCTTATCCCTTCAGTTTTATAAAATGAAATGGTGATCAAAAGAGCTCAGGAAGAAATTACTGTTTCAGTGGCTTGCAATCTTTTCTGGATCACAGGACCCTTTGAGAATCAAAACCACAGACAGTCTTTGAAGAAAAATTAATAATTCTGCATATATAACTTTTGGATCAGTATGTAACTTTTGGATCAGTGGACTCCAAATTCAGCATAATGGGATCCTATATACTACTTAATTATAAAACCTGTTCATTCCCCCCCCTCCATTACTGAGCATCCTCTTGAACAATGTCAGAAAGAGATGTTTCTGTAATATCCCAGTTGCTGGGGCATAAAAATCAGATAGTTTGGTGTAAGGGTGGGAGGGAACACTCTTTCCCAATAGTATAACTATCTTCTTTTGGGATTCATTGTGAAAACTTTTCTGCTTGAGTGTCCGGTTTATTTTTCAATTATTTTCTAAGTTGGGATTGTTGTGGCAGCAAGAATAAAATTCATTAACAGAAACTCTTGGAAGGAAAGAGTTTAAGAGACCATTATTTAAAGATCTGACTGACCAGAGGTTCTGTTTGTTTTAATTAGACCTAGCTGCTTTAGGGTGCCTGGCTGGCGCAGTGGGTTAATAAGCCTCTGCCTTCAGCTCAGGTCATGATCCCAGGGTCCTAGGATGGAGGCCCACATCGTGCTCTCTGCTCAGCCTCTCTGCCTACTTGTTGATCTCTCTCTCTCTCTCTCTCTCTCAAATAAATAAATAAAATCTTTTTTAAAAAAAATAAATTAGACCTAGCTTTAGAATTTAAAAATGCTAAACCCCAAAAAACAAATATTGTAGAACTTAGATCCTCATGATTCTTTACACAGTTACTTGAACTTGAGGAAGAAGATGCATTGTTACTAGGGATAGAAAATCTTGGTTGCAAAGATTATACACAGGCATGGCTATGTGGAGAAGTAGATACCAGCTCTACAATCTTCACTGAAATGAACAAATGCTTCACTTGCAGAGACAGAAAAATATTTATTCCCTTCCACTTAAAGAACAGTATCATTAAACTAGAAACTCTGAACTTCTTCACAGTTTATCAGAACCATCATCTGCGCTTGGAGGAATCATACACACTCCTCAGTTACTGCTATAGTAAGAACAAGAGTTACTACTAGACAACTAAGCAATGAAACTACTCAGAACAGAAGTGACAAGATTCCATTTCCTCCCAAATTCTTTCCCATATTAGATAATGTAGTTAAGCCACTTCCAATTTGAATAGATGGTTTTCCTTTCTATCTCCCTAATTATCAGAACCACAAAGAGCCAAAGCACTGAGGAGGTGACTCAAGCTAAGTAGATACCAATAGGCAAATGAAGAATTAGTGTTGTTCCTTTACCCAATCCAAACCTTCTAATACAAACCACCACCTCATTAATCAGATGATTGCTCTCACATCCCACTGCCTCTCAATCTGCTCTTATTACTGATTCTCCATTCTTCATATACCAATGACAAGTCCAAATTACAAATCAAATCTTATCAACTTCCTGTTTAAAAAAATTATTTCACTACTGTCCCATTGTAAGTGGAATAAAATTATTTCAGCACTTCCCCATTGTTAGTGGGAAAAAGATCACCTTGCAGGGCTTCCAGGGCCCTGCCCGATACTAGCATTTACCTCTTAGCCTCTTTTTACACACTTCACCTTGTTTCTAGATTCCACCCACACTGGTCTCTTAGGCTGTGGGAACCCACTCGTTTTTCTTGTCATCTCGGTAGTTTTTACCCATGTTGTTCTCTTGCCTGGTCCACTCTTTACCCATCTCTTATATCTCAGCTTAAGTGTTCCTTCTCAAGAGACTGCCCCTCAACCTCAACCTAAAGGACATCAGTGTCTTATACTTGACAGGTCACAAATTGTACTTTTGTGAATTAAGTACTCTTTGGCTACACAGACTGTAAACTCCAGTGAGGGTAGAGATTTTGTCTTCCATGTGCTTTTTTATCCCTAGCTCCTATTTACAGTATCTAGAAGGTGTACAGTGGAAACTTATGGAATAAGTTAGGAAATTGAAAGAATATTAACAGCTTAGATTTAAGACTCAAACTGAGCTCATTCATACTGGCACTAGCTGACAATTAGGCTTGTAGTTGATAGTCAGCCTTACTAGTTACCAGAAGACAAATTTAATAACTTTTGGCAATTTATGTGGAGGGGCTTGAATTTACCCATAATTAGCATTCTCTGGTTACCCTCTACAGGACCATCCCTCCTTTCTGAGCATAACCATTAACAAAGTCCTACATGTGCTCATATATATGTATACAAAGTTCTTGCCAATTCTACTAGAGGTGTGCCCTTTCTTTAGCAACACTTTAATGAACTGTCTCATCCCTCCCATGCAATGACCAAATCCCCGGCTCAACAATGAGTTAATTCAACCATTCATCTCAACATTTCTCCTGACATACAAATCTGTCAACTGTGGCAAAGATAAATTCCCTATCTGAATCTAAATTTAGGACATCTGGGGGTGTCTTGATGATAAAGTGTATGCTTTCAGCTCGTCATGGTCTCAGGGTCCTAGGATGGAGCTCTGCATCGGGCCCCGTGCTAAGCAGTTAGTCTTTCTTCCTCTACTCCCCTCCCCAACACTCATCCATACTCTCACTCCCTCAAATAAAATCTCCTCTTTTTTAAAGATTTTATTTATTTGATAGATAGCAAGAGCTGAACACAAACGGGGAGAGGGAGAAGCAGCCTTCCTGAGAAGCAGGAAGCCTGATACGGGGCTCGATCCCAATAAATAAATTTAGGCCATCTGTACAGGCCCCACAATCACCAGCATGCCAAAGAACTTGGCTGAGAATCTCTTCCTGTACGTGAACATCCCAATGAAAACTTAGATCTGCTCGTATACCACACTTCTTAAAACTCCTTGTTTTATGCCAGCTGAAAGGGTGGGAAATAGTCTGGAGCCAGTGCTACAATACCAGAAGTTCAGTTTGTTTTAAAAATCCACTAATTAAAAAGCTAATCCACCAAATGTAATGGAGTGGTCCCAGGACAGAATTAAAACTAGTTTTCCTATTAAGGAAAAGACAATCAGTCGGGGCTTGTGAAGTGAGGAGACAATTCCATTTACACAGTTAGCCATTAAAAACTTTCTACAGGGATGCCTGGGTGGCTCAGTCGCTCAAGTGTCTGCCTTTGGGTCAAGTCATGATCCCAGGGTCTCAGGATGGAGCCCTGCTTCTCCCTTTCCCTCTACCCCTGGTTCATGGTCTCTTTTCTTTGACTCACACTCTCTCAAATAAATAAATAAAATCTTTAAAGAGCAACTTCCAAGAAAGTGAGACATTTTATATGCAAGCCAACTTGTGGGATATGGAGACAAGAGTTTGGGGGCAGGTGAGATGCTTCTAATCACTGATTGCAAACAGCTATCTTCTACAGTGAGCAATTAATAGCAATGAAAGATCAAACCTTCATGCCAGTGGTTAAAAAGAAATCTTTATTTTACAAAATTAAAAACATAAATAATATTTACAAGCATCTTAAATACCAGCTTATAATACTTGACATTTTTGAATCATGTGAAATTGAGTTTTCCATAAGCTTTTAAAATGTAAGAATATTCATCCACTTCAGTGAGTTACCAGTTTTCATATTTCAAAGGGGTTTTTGGTTTTTCTAAATTGTCCATACTGTAGTCATTCAAAAAACAATATAATGTACTTTTTAAATGACTAGTTTAAGGAGAAAAAAAAAAATCACAGTCCTGAGCTTCCTACCCCAGTTGTGGGATATTACTCCAAGAGAACTCTAACCAAATTCCTTACTGCCCTGTTTACATGTACCACTATTAACTTTTCAAAGACTCACATTCCTGGTACTCACATAATCAGTCTCCCTAACTTCTCCTCAGGTTTGCCAAAAGGAAAAGCAGGGAGAACAAAGAGACGTGGAAAAATACAAAAGACCATGTGAAATCGCATTACTGAAAATACAAGAGTTATGGTCCAAAATTCTGATCTTAATTCGTTCAGGAACAAATATAGGATATTTTATTATATTAAGACTTAAAATGATTGCAAATGATAGACATGTGACAGCAAATCTCAGTGGCACAATGGAACACAGACTTAAAGACACATAAAGTGGTTAACTTAATACCCATTATCAATTCTGGAGTTCCTCATGAATAAAGGGTAAACAGATTCAGAAGAATTTTGTTTTTAATAAAAGTTTTCATTATCTGGTCTTCAAAATTTCAGCACTGAGTAATTCATTTCCACATAATAGCATATAATGAAAGACTAACAAAGTGTGAGGAAAGCAAGGACTAGAGAAAGGTTCAAAAAAAAAAAAAAGAAGGAAAAGACATCTATAAACCAATTCACAAAACACCCATTTTGTTCCACTTTCCCTGGAAACCCTCAGCTCAGCTGAGAATCCCATCAAAAAGTCTTCATCCTCAGAGAGCAGCAAGACTTAAAAAAAAAAAGGATGACAACAGATAAAGAGTTATATATATATTTTACTAGTCTTTCTGACTTGTCCTGGATATTTAAAAAGGTGTCAAATGAGCCATGGATGCTGGTGGCAGGAAGCAACTGGAGGCAGGCTTGGGGATGAGGAATAGGGAAGACTTGTTTACAAATTCAGAGTCAACTCCCCTCTTCTGGATCTAAAATAAAGACACCTTTTGTCTTCAATACAACAAAAGTCTTTCAACGCGGATGGTAAGTACAGTTTGCTCAAAAGAAGCGTTTTCTCTTGGGGAGGAAGGGAAGTACACAGTCAGCAGAGAAGCACCACTCTGGGATCAGGCCCGCCCTACAGAGCCTCGACACCATCACTGTTGCATGTTGTTGATGATAGCCAGAATGCTCATCTTCTCCTGGGCAGAGTCCACATCCTCATTCTGCTTCTGGGCCACTCCTGTGCCTAGGCCATAGAGCCGCCCACAGTATTTGGCATCATCAATACTGTCCTCAAAAAACAACTGCGGGATAGGACAGAGAACCCATGGTGAGAATCCCGCCAGGAGTTATGCCAAGTCTCAACACTACTACGTCAGCACCTCCCAGCCGTCTCCAAGCCCTGACGATCTACCCAACTAGGAAGTAACTTCATAAAGAAAGGCTCCAAGTCTCTCCTCTTACATAGTCTTTTCATGCTCCCTTCTTAATATATAGGCTCTCCTTTCTGAGCAGACTTCGACTCTCCAAGAGATCTTCTACTGCCAGGATCTGTGGGCTGCTGCCACTGTTTAGTACAACCATCTCCATCTCCTCCCTTCTCTTTAACAAGCAGTGCAGTGCTTAGGAGCTTGGGCTCTACACTCTGTGTGATCTTCCAACTCTCCTTCAGCCACAGTTCCCTATCTAGAAAATGGGCCAATAGGAGGCCTTTACAAGTGAGAGAGTGAATATTACACACTTTGGTAGGGTACCTCAACCCTGGCCCTACTGGGCAGAGCAATTCCTTGTTGGGGGTGGGGTAGGGGTGGTGGCATAAAGGGAGCTGTCCAGTGTACTGTAGTACTGAAGAATGTTTAGCAATGTCCCTGGCTGGTAAAGGGCCACCCCTCTGCTTCTCCAGACTGTGACAACCAAAAATGTCTCCAGCCATTGCCTAAGCAACCTCGGGGGAGCATGCCACCAGCTTTGTTCTTCTTTCTCAGGACTTCTATAGTTCCACACAAATTATAAGATCATTGTTCTACTTCTGTGAAAAATGCCACTGGAATTTTGATAGAGACTGCACCGAATCTGTAAGACTGCTTTGGGAAGTACAGACATTTTCAGAATATATATTCTTCCAGGGGCGCCTGGATGGCTCAGTTGGTTAAGCATGTGCTTTCAGCTCAGGTCATGATCCCAGGGTCCTGGGACTCCGCCCTACGTTGGGCTCCCTGCTCAGTCAGGAGTTTCCTTCTCCCTCTCTCTCTCTCAAATGGATAAAATCTTTTTTTTAAAAAAATGGATATTAATTCTTCCAATTCATGAACCCTAAGTATCTTTCCATTTATTTGTGTCTTCTTCTGTTTCTTTCATCAATGCCTTATAATATTCAGGTACAGGTCTTTTATCTTCTTGGTTAAAGTGGTTCCTAGGTACTTTATTGTTTTTGATGCAGTTGTAAATGGGATTCTTTCTTAACTTCTTTCTGACAGCTCATTATTAATATACAGAAACACAAGGTATTTGTATACTGATTTTGTATCTTGAAATTTTACTGAATTCATTTACTCTAAGAGCTTCTTGGTGGACTCTTTTGAGTTTTCTATATATGATATCATGCCATCTGAAAACAGTGAGTTTTACTTCCTCCGTTTTAATCTGGATCCCCTGTATTTCTTGTGCTTGCCTAATTACTCTGGCTAGGACTTCCAATACTATGTTGAATAAAAGTGGAAAGAATGGGCATGCTTATGTTGTTCCTGATTTTAGAGGAAAACCTTTCAGCTTATCATGGAATATGCTGGTTGCAGACATTTGACAACTCACAGAACGTAAGCATAAAATAAGTGAGTGTACAAATGTGTCCACATTAGAGAAATCAGAAGAAAAGCAAATTACAACAAGAATGAGAACTGCAGGGGCCCCTGGGTGGCTCAGTGGGTTAAAGCCTCTGCCTTCGGCTCAGGTCATGATCCCAGGGTCCTGGGATCAAGCCCCGCATCAGGCTTCTGCTCAGCAGGGAGCCTGCTTCCTCCTCTCTCTCTCTGCCTGCTTCTCTGCCTACTTGTGATCTCTGTCTGTCAAATAAATAAATAAAATCTTTAAAAAAAAAAGAATGAGAACTGCAAAGAACACCAAGTATATGTCTAGGCTTGAATAAGCTGAGGGAGCCTCCACTTCAGGATAACTTTGCCTCCCAAACTGCATATAATATACTGAACATTAACAAACAAACAAAACAACTACTTTCAAAGTGATCAACTTCCATCAGAACTATAAATTTTCAACAAATCTCAGCCCACAAAGATAACCCACCTCCCTTACCTCTTTCATCCTGAAGAACGCCATTCCTGTCAGCAGCGAGTCTGAGCCTGCCTGGTGTTGCCTTCCAATTCTCTGCAAATCCAACTGATCAGCAACTTCCTGAAGACCACCCTGCAAATGTAAAGAAAACAGAGTATTTCAGACGCACCCCTCCTCTACTGAATCAACAAGTCCACTTTTTAGTTTAATTCTTTTGGTGATGACAAGTGGGAACAGGTCATTTACTAAGGCCTTACCCCAGCAATATCCCCTTTTTAACCCTCCAAAAAATACACTGTGTTATATTTCACTTTTCATTCCTTCCTTTTACATATCATTAATTTTATCAGACCTCTCCCCCATTTTAAAGTCCTAATGGCTATAAAACAAGATTGAGGAAATAGTAAATACCAATCCAATTCTAGACAGAAAATCTCTTATGTCAACAACTTACTAGGGTGCTGAGTTCTTGAACTATCTAGGGTTAAGAACCTCTGAGTCTGGTACACTACAGACCCCATCCCTAACAAACTACATACACACCTCATGCCGCCAACTATTTCACTAGGTTTGTGAGCCCTACGTGACAAATGCCTCCCCCAGAATAAGAGAAGCAGAGGGCTCCCTTCATCCCCAGATTAAATACATTCACCACACAAATCCCTGTGCCAATCAGCTCTACATACACCCACTTCAGTACAATGCTGGCACCCAGAAGGCACTGAAGAATGCGTAAGGAGCAATAAATAATAATAGTAATTTAATTTCTAAAAATAGTTATAAAGCAAAATGACAAGCCTGTTTTGTCTTTTTTGTTGCTATTTATGTTAAGAAAAATATTGTGTACCTTAAGATTTTTGCAGCTCTTCATCAGGTATTTCACATCATAAATGGATGGGAAAAAAAGGTTCAGAATATGAAAGAATTCATGTTCCTCTTCTGGCAAACGAGAATCCGTAAGTAACTTTACCATGTAGCCAAAATCATAGCCACTACAGAAGAGAATGAGGCAATGAGCTGAAAAAGCAGCAATTACCAGGCCCCCAAGTTCAACTGCTTTATTTCTCAAAACTTAATGGTGCTACCTTGTAACTTTCAGTTTTCCATAATCTATCCTACTGTAATCTGAACTTTCCCTCAAATACCAACAAACCAGACTAAGATGAGAGACTTACAAGAGAACCCAAGGGGTTACAAATGTGGGTTTTATTCATCATAAACTATAGGCCAGCCACTTACAGGACAAGAAAAAGATGATCAAGTGCTTTGATCCTCCCCACCCTCCATCCTTCCACCTGGAATGTACCTACTGATAGCCAGCCACATGACAGAGCCCAGTACTGTGTGAAACAAACCAGTATAAGCTCCAAAGTCTTTTTTGAAACACTGAAACATGGTTAAGTTACCATCTACTCCGTAACTGCCAATAGGTAGTTTAAAAAAAAAAAATAGCCAATAGAACTACAGCAATAACTTAAGAATGCAATTTCCTATTTCCAAAGCAAGGGAAATACACATTAACTGGGACTGACCTATGAAACGAAAGCCATTTGACGTTGTCACAGAGAACCACCCCTGATGTCATAAGCAGCTCTGCAAAGTGCAATGTGTCAATCCCTTCCTCTTCATGCTTCTGAAATTGCAGTCCAGAGTTAGCGAGGAGATCTATGGAATCCTGGGAGTACATGTCCTCTCTAAAAAAGAAGGTATTCACTTCTTAATCTAAGAGAAGTAGAGGGCAGCAATATTAACATCACCTTGTAATTACAGAATGAGTATTCTTGAAATGCTTTCATAATTTAGTAACAGATCAAATCATTCTTTCCAGTATTCCAGCAAGCATGCAAAGTAGATAATCTCATCTCTGTGGCTGATAGAAAAGTGAGACTTTCCCCCACAAAATAAATGTCTTAATTATAAAAGACCCACATTTCTCCCATTATTTATAGAAAAAGAGAATCAACCAATACAAAAATACCAGAAAACTTTTTAAAATGTCCTTGTAATATTATATCATAGAAACAACTGCTAATAACTCAGTTTATATATCCTTGAAGGCTATTTTCTCTACATACACATACACAACTCCAGTCTTATATCTACATAGCACAGACCATCTTTCCAGACCAATGCTCAGAGATATACCACATCCTTTGCAACTCTGGCATAATATTCCCCTGCAAAGATACACCCATCAATTTAAACAGAGGAATATTCATAATACCACATATCACAACAGTAGGAAAATAAATTATGTAACTCCTTTCCCACTAGATTTCACTGTTATTTCACTTCTTCTTCACATAAACTTAGGACAAACAACTAGGAAAAGAAAAATGCAATCTTAATTTTTTTCCTATTAAATTAAAACCAGTGTTGAATCATTCTGTTTTCTTTCACCTAAAATAAGCATTGTTTTAAACACACACATAAACTCTTACACTAACAAACTCTTATTTTCCTTTGTGTATTAATTACCATTAAGGCATAAATAACAGGCTTTGAAAATGGACTGGGGAAAAAACGTAATTAAAGGAGAGATCCAGATCATCTCCCCAAATTATTCCTGAAACTGAAATCTCCAAAGCAGATGAACAATCAAAAAATTATTCCTGAGCTATCAAATGCTCCTGGTGCTGTTAAATAAAGCAGTACTTGAGTACTGTGACCCAATCAGAATTACACTAAAACTACCTCATATAATTAGCAAAATGATAGTCTCCCCAAAATTCTCCCCTCAAAAAATTACATCTTCCCAGGGCACCTGAGTGGCTTTCAGTTAAGCATTCAACTTCTTATTTCGGCTCCAGCCATGATCTCAGGGTCTGAAATCAAGCCTGACATCAGACTATGCACTAACTCCAGACTCCCTCTATTCCTCCCCAATCCTCCCCCGCACTCACAAGCACACTTTCTCATGTGCTCACTCTCTTAAAAAAAAAAAAAAAAAAAATTACATCGTCATCAAAAAATTAAAAACAGAACTACCAAATGATCCAGCAATCCCACTTCTGGGTCTATATCCCAGAAGAATGAAAAGCGCAGTCATGAATGCGTTTGCACATCCGTGTTTATAGCAGCACTACTCCCAACAGTCAAGAGGTGGAAATAACTTAATGTCCATCAGTGAATGAACAGATAAAAATATGTGTTCTAGGGGGCCTGGGTGGCTCACTGGGTTAAGCCTCTGCATTCGGCTCGGGTCATGATCTCAGGGTCCTGGAATCAAGCCCCACGTTGGGCTCTCAGCTCAGTGGGGAGCCTGCTTCCCCCTCTCTCTGCCACTGCTCTGCCTACTTGTGATATCTGTATATCCAATAATAAATAAAGTCTTAAAAAAAAATGTGGTCTACTATACAACAGAATATTATTCAGTCTTTGCTATAGTCTATGCCACAACATGGATGAACCTTAAGGATATCATGCTATGTGAAATACACCAGTCACAAAATGACAAGTATTTTATGTTTCCACTTATATGAGGGAGCTAAAATATTCAAATTCATAGAAACAGAAAGCAGTATGGTGGTTCATCAAGATCTGGGGAAGAAGAAAAAATTGTTTAATGGGTAGAGAGTGCCAGATTTGAAGATGAGAAAGTTCTGGGGGTCTGCTTCACAACAACGCAAACATACTTCAACACTACTGAAGTGTGGACTTAAAAACGGTTGAGATGGTAAATTTTGTGTTTTTTACCACCCTTTTAAAACATCAAAATTCCCTTCAGTTTCAATTACCCTTAATTAACATCAAGTCCTTATTTCCTTTTTTCTTCTATTATGAAAGATAATAATAATCCTGTTTTACACATAAGGAAGGTAAAATTACTAACCCCAAATGACCCAGCTAAAAATGGCAGAACTGCAATTTATCTCCTAACTAGAGAATTAACTTTTTCATTTTGAAAAGACTTATTGAGTATGTATTTACTCATTTAAAGTATACACTTCTGGGATATCTGGGTGGCTCAGTTAGTTAGGCATCTGCCTTCGGCTCAGGTCATGATCCCAGGTCCTAGGATCAAGCCCTGCATCGCACTCCCTGCTCAGCGGAGAACCTGCTTCTCCCTCTACCTGCCCCTCTACCTATGATTTCTCTCTCTCTTTCTCCCTCTCTCTCTCTTTCTCGGATAAATAAATAAACCCTTTAAAAAAGAAAATCAAGTAGGGACACCTGGGTGGCTCAGTCCTTGAGCATCCGCCTTCGGCTCAAGTCATGATCCCAAGGTCCTGGGACTGAACAGGCTTCCCTGCTCATCGGAAAGCCTGCTTCTCCCTCTCCCCCTCTCCCTGCTTGTATTCACTTTCTTGCTTTCTCTGTCAAATAAAAAAAAAAAAAATCTTAAAAAAATAAATATAAATAAATAAATAAATAACGTATGCACTTCAGGGTGTCTGGGAGGCAGTCAGTTAAATGACTGACTCTTGATTTCGGCTCAGGTCATGATCTCAGGGTCATGAGATGTGTCAGGTTCTACTCTCTACAGAGTCTGCTTGTGACTTTTTCCCTCTTCTGCTACCCCTCCACCCCCAACTCTATACTCTGTCTCTCAAATAAATCTTTTTTAAAAACTTAAAAAATAAAGTATGCAATTTAATCACCTTTAGTATTTTCAGAATTGTGCAACAACCACCACAGTCAATTATAAACCATTTCATCACCTCAAAAACAAAACCCATACCCATTATGCAATCAATCCCCAGTACCCCATAATCTCACCACCACCTACACCCTGGACAACCACTAAACCTATTCTAACTCTATCAGTTTGCCTATTTTGAACATTTCCTATAAAAATAATCCTATAATAAGTGGTTTTTTGTTTCTCGCTTCTTTTCCTTAGCATGTTTTCAAAGCACATCAATGTACAACATATATTACTACCTCTTTCCTTTTACTGTCCAAAAACATAGTATGGATATACCATATTTATTTTATCCATTCATCAGTTCACAGACATTTGGACTGTTTCCACTTTGGCACCTTTATAAATAATGCTGTTATGAATACTCCCATACAAGTTTTTATATAAAAGTGTGTTTTCATTTCTCTTGGGTATATGCCTAGAAGTGGAATTGCTGGGTCACATGGTAACTCTACGTTTAACCTTTTGATAAACTGCCTATTTTCCAAAGAGGCTACATCATTTTACTTTCCCAACAGCAATATAACAAGGCTTTTAATTTCTGTACACCCTTACGAACATTTGTTGTGTCTTTTTTATTACAGCCATCTAATGGGTATAAAGTGGTATCTCACTGTAGTTTTGATTTGCATTTCCCTCATGACTAGTGATGGTGACCATCTTTTGATGGGTTTATTAGCCATATCTATATGTTCTTGGGAGAAATGTCTATTCAGATCTAATGCCCATTTTCAACTGGATTATCTTTTTATTGTTGCCCTATAAGAGTTCTTTAAGAGGGACTTTACTTTCTGAGATTCCTTATTCCATTGTCTACTTGACTGCTGTGTCCAATCCTTATTTGGTTTCAATGGAAATAAAACTTCATATTAATAAAAAGTCAGAAATCGCAGTCTGCACAAATGTGGTAGATCTAAGAATAACACTGAGAAATGTTTCAGACACTTACGTAAGGTTAAATTTGAAGTTGAACTGCCAAGTGTTGATTCCAGAAGGATATTCTCCCTTTTCATTTGTGAATGTAAGGCCCAGCTGGATAATTTTTAGAAGGTCAACATTACACCGTAAAAGCTGATACTGGTAATCTATGGAACTACGAAATTCACCAATTGGTCGTACCACAACACCTGGAAATTCTGTGTCCTAGAAAAGTAAAAGGTCTCTCATCATAAGGTTTCACAAAAGGATGCTGAGAATTGGTAATTCATAAATAAAAATTTTATCTTAATTTATAAAAGTTATGTGACAAGACCCAAGCTTGGGCACAAGTATTAAAATACTAATCTCATTGATACCTACACAAGGAGTACTAGAATCATTAAGTTTTGGGCAGCAAATTGGAAATTCTAGGCAGGATGTGAGTAAGAACAGATGATAACTATAGATTAAGAACATTCTATATTCATATACAGTGAATTTTTAAAAGTTTAGATTTAAGGATGCCTGTGTGGCTCAGTACGTTAAACCGCTGCCTTCAGCTAACGTCATGATCTCAGGGTCCTGGGATCAAGCCCCAGTTCAGGCTCTCTGCTCAGTGGGGAGCCTGCTTCTCTCTCATGCTCCCTCTGTGCACTCACTCCCTCTCTAATAAATAAATAAAATCTTTAAAAAAAAAAAAGTTTTGTTTGAGAACATGTATAAATAAAAATACAAATATAGGGAAAGGAAATAGCTATTCAGAAGAAAACAATAGCTACATTTACCGTGAGTAAAAAGCCTGGAACAAGATCACAGACAGTTTTAAATATGAGGCTAAAGACTTACTGCTTATGAGTAATGCAGATTAGAGCAAACTAGACAGTACATGCCTCCTCTAGAAGAGGCCCTCAATATCACCATGACACACATCTGCCTCTCCAGCCACTCAAAAACACAGAAGAATGTGGATCCTGTAATGCCAGATCTTCCCATTTTTTTCCAGAGATGTCAGAAATCTGGACTTTAAAAGAGATCTCTTAATTATTACATGGTGATAGTTAATTTTTAAAAACCATTTTTAAACACTGTCAAATTCACCCTATCTGCAGGACAGGACAGACCTGCCCTATGGACTGACATAATTTCTGCCTTAAAAACAATGAAACACAAAGTAACATTACAAAAAAAAAAAAAAAAAACCTAAGATATTATAGGTTACATCCCTCTCAGACACACTGGCTACCATGTTTTATAAAAGCATCACAACCTTCCACCAAGTTTAATTTACCATGGGTTAGTATAATCCTTTCTTTCAAAATCTCACATTGAACATTCCCTAAGTCCATAGTAGAAGGTGAGTCAAACAGAGCAGAGCTCTTTACCATAGCAATATAACTGTAACTGAGCACAATTTCTCGGATCTTCCTCATCTCTTCTTCTAGATTGCTGGCCCAGACTTCACAGATAACTTGGCTATTCTCCACAAGTGCTGCAGGCATCTTGAAGAAACTTGGTAAGTCACTTTCAGCTGACTCTGTAAGAGGGTAAGCCGTTGGTTGATCTGATCTAGATTCAAAAACATATTTTGAAATCACACAAATTTCACTGGGATAATGTCAACAAAACAAAGATTTAAAAAAAAATCACTTCATCAGTTTAAGCTAAAACATTAAGACAATTTACATTCATTCTTCAGTTTATATGGTGGGGAAATTTGCCTTTGTCAAGACAAAGACACACAGACACACACACACACATTTCTTTAACCCAAAGAAACTATAATTAAGAAATCTGAAGAAACTGGGGTGCCTGGCTGGCTCAGTTGGTATAGCATGTGACTCGTGATCTCAGGGTTATAAGTTTCAGACCCATGCTGGATGTAGAGATTACTTAAAAATAAAATCTTTTAAAAAAAGGAAAGAAATAAATCTGAAGAAACTTTTGCCCAAGCTGCCCTTTAGCACAGAAGTGAAACCATTACCTTAAATCAGTATTTGAGTCCTTTTCAGACTATCTAAAGATTAAAATAGGCCCTAAACTCTCACATGTAAGTGTTAACAACTACATTGTGAATATGGTCATGGGACTCCTCCCTCTGCCCCCGATAAAAGGGGAAATTCTTTTTCTCCACAATCCAAAAGTCATATATAAACTAAAGACAATTAAGTAACTTAATATAGTGCCTCTTTAGATCTGTGCAAATAGATCATGAAGTGAGGGATTTAAGTGGTAAAAACCAACCCCACTTGCTAATTTGAAACTTTAACCACCAGAATGAAAGAATTGGAATTATTAGTGTCTACTTTTAAACACATAATAATAGAAAGAAACTAAGCCATTCAACAAAAGGAACAGAGAAGATGGCAAGTATAAATAATTCAACTAGAAAGCATAATATGAGTTTAGTGCATATTCTGGGAGGAAACTATGGAGGGGCACAGTATTCTGCAAGATAAAACTCAACATGATTCAGCTTCAGAGTAATGCTGTTATTATAATAATGAGATGCTTAGTTACAAAAAGACCAAAAGGAGCTTATCATAATGGCCTTTATTTATAAAGGTGAACCCACCACATGCACCCTCAACGTAAGAGTGGGCTCCAGTACACAGATATATATTCAAAGGAAAATTCCTAGAAATAGTAAAATGAATCTTTGCTTCCTACTTTCAAGACAGGCAGATGCCAATGATAAGAATCTAGATCAAAACAAAACTGTCATCCTCAAATGTCATCATTTCTCTGAGAAAATTCTGAGAAACTGATCTTTTGGTTTGTCAGCAACCCTGAAAGATCCCATTTATTTAAGTACCCAACACTTTAACAGATGTTTCTCTGGAATTATAATATACTGACTATAATTACTCTGAAACTGAAGGAGACAGTGGTTAAATTCCTAACAAATATGGGTGGATACTTCTCAAAAACAGAATCCATTTCTTCTCATTTCAGTCCTGTACATGATGGGCTTGCAAATGAATAAAAACATCCAACAAGGGCAAAAGTTCAAACTGGGTATGGAATAAATCCCACGATATAATCATAATTAAGAAAATGTTAGGACTCTGATTAGATTATAAACTGTGTTTAAGATTTTCCTCTGCAAGAGGGCACAAAGCCATTTCTATGCCCATTAATGTTAAATCAGTACCACTCCACTTCCTTATTTTTCTAACTTAAACAATGCATTTCCTTTTTGGTGTCATTTCAAGCACTACCATAAACTACTTTAGAGGAAGTGGGTATGACTGTGAAGACATTTCCATAAAAGCAAAGCACCAAAAAGGACCCAAGCAAAAAAATGCCTTAGGTCTCAAAGCAGAAAAAAGCAGGCTTATAAAGAAGACAATTGGGTATTTACACTAAATTCTTAGAACCAGGCTCCCTAGTAAAGCAGCTCTTAAGGTTATGTCAAAAGAACTCAGGAAATATCCTGAAGAGGCTCCCTCTGGTCGAAGAAAGATATATAAAAGATAAACATATATAAAAGATTATAGGGGGGCCTGGGTAGCTCAGTGGGTTAAAGCCTCTGCCTTCGGCTCAGGTCATGATCCCAGAGTCCTGGGATCAGGCCCTACATCGGGTTCTCTGCTCAGCAGGGAGCCTGCTTCCCTCTCTCTCTCTGCCTGCCTCTCTGTCTACTTGCGATCTCTGTCAAATAAATAAATAAAATCTTAAAAAAAAAAAAAGATTATAATAAACACCATTATGAATAGTTACTACAATCAATGTCTTCAAACTTCTAAGACAGTGCACTATGAACTCATGGATTTTTTTTTAAGATTTTATTTATTTATTTATTTTAAGATTTTTTATTTATTTATTTGACAGAGAGAGAAATCCTAAAGGAAAGTTTCCTTTAATAGAAGTTATAAAGCGAGGCGCCTGGGTGGCTCAGTGGTTTGGGCTGCTGCCTTCGGCTTGGGTCATGATCTCAGGGTCCTGGGATCGAGCCCCGCATCGGGCTCTCTGCTCCGCAGGAAGCCTGCTTCCCTCTCCCTCTCTCTCTCTGCCTGCCTCTCTGCCTACTTGTGATCTCTGTCTGTCAAATAAATAAATAAAATCTTAAAAAAAAAAAAATAGAAGTTATAAAGCTAACGAATACAGAATGATAGATTATCAGTTTTGTGGATCCTGAAGAATTCACAGATCTGGGCAATAATCATACTGGCATCCATATGGAATATTCAGAAAAGGGAAATCTATAAAGGCAGAAAGTAGACTATAGCAATGGAATGGGAACAGACATTAACCGTAAATGGCATGAGGTTATCTTACCGAGGTGAGGGAAAGGTTACCAAACTCAACTACCTGATTACTGCACAACTCCATAAATCTACTAAAAATCTCTGTACTCTAGTTTTACAGTACTTAAATTATACTTCAATAAAGTTGTTAAAATATCACAATGGCTGTAATAACCACAGAAAGAGACAACTAGGTATTATGTGCCTCCTGACAGAACACATCACCACTATGAATTACATGGGTCAAAAAAAAAAAAATCTAACTTGAGGGGTGCCTGGTTGGCTCAGTCAGTTAAGTGTTCCACTCTTGATTTCGGCTCAGGTCATGATCTCAGGGTCCTGGCATCCAACCCTGCAGCAGGCTCTGTGCTCATCAGGAATTCTACTTGGGATTCTCTGCCTTTCCCTCTGTTCTCACTCGCTCCCCTGCCTCATGCCCCATGTGCTCACGCTATCTCTCTAAAATAAATAAAATATTTTTTTAAAAAATCTAACTTGAATCTGATCAAACCTCTAGACCAATTTACAGGAAATAAAGAGGACAGAGTAACATGTTAAATGACACAATAGGAAGGCAATCAGCAAAATCCAGAAACTACTGTGGGAAACTACAGGAAAACCCAGCTTCTTCAACAACTGCAAGAAATAAAAATAAAAGACTCTCAATAGACTTATCAATCAATCAAAATTTACAGACCCTAAATAGATCTTTAAACTGTTAGAATTTTTTTTTTAAAGTGACATTTTCAAGACAAAAGTCTGAACAATGGCTGATTTTGGTTTATTGGATGGGGGTTTTGCTTTTCTTTTTGGTGTTACATTATCATGGGTTTTTTAAAAAAGAGTCCTTATCTTTTAGAGATAATGTGACACGGATATAGGTGGGCAAGACATGAAATGTGGAGTTCTATTTCAAAATTAACAATGGAGAAAACTTACAACTTTGTACAATTCCTTCCTCTACATTTTACAGATAAGTGAAATTCAGAGACATAAGTTTTATTTTTTTTTTTAAGATTTTTATTTATTTGACAGAGACAGTGAGAGAAGGAACACAAGCAGGAGAATGGAAAAGAGAGAAGCAGCCTTCCCACTGAGCAGAGTCCCATCCAGGGCTTGATCCCAGAACTCTGGGACCATGTCCTGAGCCAAAGGCAGAGACTTAAAGAACAAGCCATCACCCAGGAGCCCCAGAGACATTAATTTGAAAAGGCACTATCATGATTCCATTTCCAAGAAAAATTTTTTAAAAAGCTAAGCAAGGGGTGCCTGGGTGGCTCAGTGAGTTAAAGCCTCTGCCTTCGGCTGGGGTCATGATCCCAGGGTCCTGGGATGGAGCTGCGCATGGGGCTCTCTGCTCAGCCCCTCTCTGTCAATACCTGCCTCTCTGCCTACTTGTGATCTCTGTCTGTCAAATAAATAAATAAAATCTTAAAATATGTGTGTGTATATATATACATATAAAATATGTACATGTACATATAAAATATACACATATTTTATATACATATTTTATATATGTATATATATAAATGCATGTGTGTGTATATACATATAAAATATATATTAAAAAAAAAAAAAAACCTGGGGCACCTGGGTGGCTCAGTGGGTTAGGCCTCTGCCTTCAGCTCAGGTCATGCTCTCAGGGTCCTGGGATCAAGCCACATGTCGGGCTCTTTGCTTGGCAGGGAGCCTGCTTCCCCCTGTCTCTGCCTACTTGTGATCTCTCTCTCTCTTGTCAAATAAATGAATAAAATCTAAAAAAATAAATAATTAAATAAATAAATAAATAAACTAAGCCATGGGTGCCTGGGTGGCTCAACCAGTTGGGCGTCTGCCTTTGGCTCAGGTCCTGATCCCAAAGTCCTGGGATCAAGCACCATACTGTCATCTGTCGCTGCTCAGCAAGGAGTTTGCTTCTCCCTCTCCCTCTCCCCCTCTTGCAGCTTGTGCACTCTCTCTCTCCTAAATAAAACCTTAAAAAAACAAAAATCTAAGCTACTTTCAAAAAGCTAACCCTTGTTACACGTATGTAATAAATATGGAACACAAGTACAGACCACTGGCAAAAATATGTAAGACATCCTCACACCAAACCCTCATCTAGGAAAATTGTCAGGAAATTGCTTGCAATTTCAAAATGTAGTGCCACTCAAAAATTTAAAAGGAATCACATTATGCACATTTAGCTTAGCATAAACTACTAAATATGCTAGGCAAAAAGGAGAGAAATAATAAATGATACCAGTTTTGCCTGCCACTTTCCACTCAGTGAGCACAGGCTCCAGAAGAATCACGAACACACTGTTCTCCTTAGTTATTCTTTCTCCTTTTAAGCCTCTTAGTGCCAGCTGCGCACAGTACACTTCACAATACGAAGGGACTACCCCATTCAAATATGTTTATGTGTGCAATAAAGCCCCTAAAGGCAAGCTAATTAATTACCTGAGTTGCAACCAGAGAAACAGTAACAAGTTTGAAAGTTGAAGGAAACACTGTGCTAGAATTACTGAGAAACAGAATGTCTATCTATAACTTTAAACCTTCCTAAGGAATTTTTAAGGATAACTATGATCACATGCAAAGTTTCCCTCACAGGCTGACATTAAACCTTGACTCCCACTTGAGTTACTCCACTCTATGACAATCTGACTACCACACCAGCTACTCCTCTATATGAAAGCAAAAAACAAGTACTGATACCCATACTGGAGGAGTTACTCCACTGTATGAAAATCTGACTACCACACGAGCTACCCTACTCCACTCCATACGAAAGCAAAAAACAAGCACTGATACCTGCTGTTTCGACTGTTCAAGAAGAAAAGATCACACACAGGAATTACTAAGGTCCCTGCCTTGTGCTGATCTGCAGTAAAATCTGTGCAGATCGCTCTTGCTAACCTATAGTGTAAACTCCAAAACAAAGCTCCTATTTACCCAGGAAAGCTCTAAAGTGCAACGACGAATAAAGCCAACTGAAAGCCTTCTCTGCAAGCAATCCAGAGTACCAGGTCTTGCTTAGGAAAAGAAAGTTGGGGTTTTCCGGGGTTTTTTTTTTTTTAAAGTTTAAGCCTAAGGATGCAAGGAAACAACATCACTTCCCCATTCCGAGAACTGAACAAAGGCTTTGCCGCGCAATGATAAAATGGAAAAGGAAGTAGGAGCAAGTTAGAAGAAATGGCACAGCAGCTTGAAAGAGGGTCCTCTCTATACATCGTCGCGGCGGCCCTCGCCGTCCTCCATCACTCCCGCCCCCAAAACAGTGTCCAAGCACAACTACCATGGACTGAACCGCAGTTCAACCAGTTCTTTAAAACCAACCATGCGGTCCAGGCCTCCAGAGCAATAACTATGGTTCATAAACACAGAACGGCAAGGAAAAGTTGTGGGGCCAAAAGAACCGAGAAGCGAGAGGCCCGGAAGGATCCAAATTCAGGTCCTCCTCCTTACACAGCCTCCTATCATCATTCTCTTCCCGTTCTCGATCACCCTTCCTCTCCAAACAACACTCATCCCGCCCCTTCCCTTGTAGCCACCTTTATTTCCCCCGAAGAAAAGACATTACTATTGTAGGCTTTCAGGCCAGAAAGACCTACATTCGGACCCATGCCACCAACTAGCTGCGTGGCTTTGCATAAGTTACTTAAGCCCTCCGGTGCCTCAGTTTTCCTATCTTGTAAAATGGGTTCAATAACATACACCTCGGAGAACTGTAGTGGAGGATAAAAAAATGAAGCATATAAAGTGCTTTATATAAAGTCCTGGCACATAACACTAGAATATTATTACTGTGTGCTAGTGATTGGTATTATTACCACTATTCGATGGGCCTCTTTCTCTTCTTACACCCCCTTCCCCTCACTCACGCCCCCATTCCCCTTCTTCCCACAGGTCCCCGATGGCCTCCTACACTCTCATCTCACGCTCCTCTCCGGTAAGCGCAAGCCCGCTTACCCTGAGTAGCTGGGCCCGCAAAGCGCAGGCTTGCGGGCTGGCGGGTAGAGTCCCCCGGGAGCGGCGGGAGCGGCGGCGGCGGCAGCGGCCCCTGACCCGGCGCTCTTTTCCTGCCCCGGATCTGCTCCGGGAATCGAGCGGGCCAGCGAGATGGGCGCCCTCGTGCCCAGAGCGGCCTTACGCACTGCCCACCTAAAAACCTGGCCGAACCACTCTACCCATTGGATCCTCCCGACTCGCCTGCTCCTTTATCGTCACTCCAGACACGCGCGCGCGCGCGCGCACCTGGTCAAGCCTGCTCCACCCCTTTTGCGCGCCCCGGAGACTCTGTGCGTGTTCAACCAACCCGAGCTCGCGGGAGAAACGCGCAGGCGCAAATCCAAGAGGGCGCCCGGAAAGCAGAGAGGCGGGGCGGCCTCGCCAGACGCAAGCGGAACGCGACCGGTGCTCGGCTCAGTTCAGTTCGCAACAACACACAGTTTCGGTTCTCCTTCCGCGCGCCCAAAGGAGGGGCGTGTCCTAGAACAAGCCCCCGCTTGGGGGCGTGGTCGAGACCCAAAGGCCGAGGATGGGGCGTGGAACTTCAGACCAAATCCCTCAAACTGTAACGTCCTCGCCACCCTGCTTTGATGGGCCGTTAAAGTCGTTGACGGGAGAGGATCCTCACCCCCTTCCCTGTACTAATGCAGCTCCCTGGACCCCTCACTTACAAAACGTTTATCTCTCGGCTTCCTTTCTGGCAGACAATTGGTTGGGGGTGGGGCAGCACCCCAAACCGAGTCTGGGTGACGTCCGGCGAGGCCCGCCTCCCTCCTGTCGGCCTCACAGAGAAGGCGAGCAGCGTTACCACAGCAACCGGCCCGCCGGGGCCTGCTCGACTTACAAAGAAGACGCGGCCTCGGGTGGGGAAGGAGCCCGGCCTCTGAGGAGCTCGGGGGCGGCGGGCGCTAGGAAGGCGCTGCACGTTTTCCTTGCGAGAGCCCTGGGCTTGGGCTGGGCTTAGGAGCCCCTGGAGCCTCCATCCGTTCCCGCGATCCTCTGAATCCTGCGTGGACAGAGGGCGGTTTGCCAGCGCCTGTCCTCGGCAGCATTTGAGCCGGGCAGCCTCGGCCGCAGCGGGGCCTCGCGTTGTCCCGCAGTGACGAAGAGGACAAAGCACTGACTTCCCGCACGCAGCTCTCTATCCTCTCCCGCGAGAGCGCCACGCTGTCTGCGACAGGTGCGGGTCGGCCCAAAGCAGCGGTCTAGCCATACCCTAGGTGCCTTCGCTTGAAGGGGACTGTTGGTAGCTGGATAGCAAATATCCAAGCTACTAGACCTCCTTGTTTTTAAACGTTGCCTCCTAAGGGGATTTTGAAAAATCCTGCCTCCATTTCCAAGGCTGGAGGCAGAGCAGGCCTTCAGTGGCAATTTCACGGGATTCCCAATATTTATCCTCTGGGGAGATGAACTCCCACCTCCCCTCCGCAGAGTAGAGCATCAGGTTTCTGAACCCCACTCTCCTTCTCCCCTCCAGTGTCTGTCTGGTGTGGTTTTGGAAAGCAGGTGAGATTGAGGGAGGGGGTGTGGAGTCCGAAGCCCAGGACCAAGACATCTTTCGTGGGTGCAAAATGCTGGTTTATTTAAAACACAGGGACAAATTGCGCAAACAGAGCTGCTGCACTGGGGTTATGAGGGGTGCCTGATTATATACGATGGGGTTGGGGGAGTAAGGAACAGGAAGGTTTCAAAAGAACTTTCTGAAGGAGACCTACAGGATACGGAAGGCCTTGCCATTGTCAAGTTAAGTTTGTTGTCCCGTGTAGCAAGGCATTAACATTAAGATAGTTGGGAGATTCCCGGAAGAATGTCACACAATTCCCACCCCAGAGTCTGGTTGAGGGAGAGGTTGCAGGGTGTCAGCCTTAGCTTTGTCCTTAACCAGCCTTCAGCTCCCGCATCGAGTCTGCTTATCTGTAACCCAGGGATGTAACTATCTCATAAGGTTGTTGCTGTATTAATAAATGGAAAAATCACACCGCACTGAGCGTGTCAGTCTACTCAATAAACAATCGTTTCTGGCCTGTCTCTGTTGCTATCACAAAGATCTTTGTTGTTTATTAGCTTTGGTGCAGGCTCAACAATCAGTCCATTGAGCAATACAGGCATGAAGAAAGCAGGCAAAACACTCCCACACCCCACCCATCTCCTGGGTTTCTAGTGTCCTTTCACCCGCTTGTAATTAGATTCTAGAGAGGGCAGCCCTATGGGGAGCTAGTCACATGAAGAGCAGCCTCCACAATCCTTTCTTGGACTTTTGTTTCTTCCTGCAGCACTGGGCCTGGTGTGCATGGAAACAAACAGGAAACACAGCATCTCCCTGTCCCCAAATCCACCTCCCCACCCCCACCCCCCACTGCCCTCGACCTAGAACTGGGTGTTCATTTCTCAGGTTATTGAAGAGAAATGAAAAACACACAGATGGCTTGTACTTCAGGAGGCATTTGGAGTGTTTGTTGGAAACAATTGGGGTTCATGCTGTACTTACGCTACTGCAAAATTAGAACAATTGTACAAATCACTATTTCTCAAAGGGAGGGAGGCCCCAAACAAATGAGAGGGTAGTTGGAGAAGAAAATATCCAGTAATATAATTTACTGTTTGGGGAGGAAAAAAACCTATTGTTTTTGGTCTACAAACTATAAAAAGGCTTGAACATAATCTTCTCAGCTAGGAGAGTAGAAAGACTAAATGAACTGAAACACTGGTTGTGAAATGGTTCTTAAAAAGCAGACAGGGTGAAATCATTGGCCAGACAAGCCTTTCCGTTATTCTGAAATCTAAATACCAAATCTAATGGGATGCATTTCTTAAAGTATGTGTAGGAAGATAAAATTTTGTTTTATTTTTAGGATTTTTCATTTATTTGACAGAGATCACAAGTAGGCAGAGAGGCAGGTGGGGGTCGGGGGCGGTGGGAAGCAGGCTCCCTGCTGAGCGGAGAGCCCAATGAGATCATGACCTGAGCCAAAGGTACAGGCTTAACCCACTGAGCCACCTAGGCACCCTAAAATTTTATAAAATTTTAAAAATATACAGTTGACCCTCGAACAATGCAGGGGTTAGGGTATAACTTTTGACCCCCCCCCACAAAAAACTTATACATGGATTTTTTACCATATGGCACAGTACTACAAATGCATTTTCTCCTCCTTATGAATTTAAAAAATTTTTTCTAGCTTACTTTATTGTAAGAGTACAGTATGAAAATGGAAAAGAAGGTAAATGCCTCCAGGTTTCATTCCAATATAACTACCCTCTGAGCTCAAGTCTCAGAAACAATTTTACCAATTAGAGTGCTGATAATACCTAGATGTCTGTCAATTGGTTCCATTGTTAAAAGCCACCAACACAAACCAAGTTTAGCCAAGGTCTGACACTTCGTAAAATGCCTTTTATCAGATAATACATTTACCTTTAAATTCAAATGAAGAATGCCCCCAGCTGGCTTCTTTCCTTGGTAGAGATAGAGTTAACTCCCTGCTTTTGAAGTGTATTGTCCTTGCTTTGTTTACATAATAGAAAACCCTTCTTCTGACTCTTGGAAATTATCAAGATCATCAGACTTCCCCTAAATATAAAGCAAATGTCATGTTTCTTGACTAAGCATTTGAGTATTGTTTCAGGATTTTGATTTCAACCTAAAAAAAAAAAAAAAAAAAAAAAAAAAAAAAAAAAAAAAAAAAAAAACAAAACCTCTGTTCTTTGATGAAATCAGAAATCAGAGTTCTTTCTTCTCTGGAAATGGACATCAAACCTATTTTATTCATATCTCATTTGATTTTTTTCCTGGATTTTCCTTCCCCCTCAGAGTCTACTAACATAACCAAACTAACCTTAACCTTTAAATATCCAAATCTGTGAGGGTCCATAAAGATGTTCTAACTAATATATTCCCCCAATTTAACAGAAAGTAACTTAAGTCACCCAGCACCCAGCAACAGGACCAAGATTTGAGTCTTCTGATTTCCCAGTCCAATATGAGATTAGGTGTTCATCCCGTGGGCTGTAGTTATGGTCCATTTGCTATGTGCTGTGTCCTTCGTTGATGCTGGAGAATGTGCTAGAAGCAGATGAGGTTCCGAGCCTCATGAAGCTTAATATTTGGTGCCAGGGACTGACAGTAAAACAAGTGAACAAGCATTCAAGTAGGAAATAAAAGGATGAAGAGAACTGGTGATAGCTATGATGAAAGAAGCTAATGAGGTAAATTGACAGAATAATTGGATTGAGGGAAGATAGGGGAAACTACTGAGGGGTCAAAGAAGGACAGACTCAGAGAAACCAAGGTCATATAGTTGGTGGGTGGCGGTTTGAACCCAGACCCACTTTCTTCCAGGATCTCTGGACCTCTCCTCAAGAGCACTTCCTTTAAAAGAGAGAACCCAGGAGGAGGATGTTTTAGGCAACCTGGAGATAACAAGAAAGCCCAACTATTCCTCAAAGATAGGCTGGAGAGAAAACCCAGGAGGACCAGAGAGAACATCTCATTTATGCAGGCCCTGCCAAGGACCTACCATGTGCCAGGGTTATGTCATGGAAATACATAAAGCTCCCACTTGAAATGATTATAGGGAAAAAGTGCCTGCTACTCTAGGAAAGCACTGACCACATCAGCTAAAAAACTTCAGAAAGAAAAGAACCAAAGGTAGATTAGTGGACAGGATCAGGAAGGAAAATCTGGATGGAAAGTCTATGAGCAGTGACATAGAGATAAGGATAACAAAGTAGAAAAAAAAAATTTGCACATAGTAAGTGATTGGTAAATGCGTCTGACGGTGATCCTCAGAACATTAGAAAATAGGAAATAGTGGGGAATAATGTTATATGAAAGGAGCTAGATTAAAACGGGCACTGGATCAGGTAGCAAGGTTTGAGCAGTGCAGGAGACAGGCTTGGTTGTGGGGGAATATATACATTATATAAATATCTGGAATATTGAAAAAAAAAAATACTGTTACCTCCAAAAGAAGAGAGGAGAGAAAACATAAGCAAGTTGTACAAAATGTAATTAATTTGGGACCAGGCATTGCATGTTACCTGAGCTCTTGTGTTGTGCCAGGAATTAGGCGAAGAAAGGAAACTAATACATGATCCTTTTTTTGCCAGATAATGACACATCTAGGTAATGGGACAGCATGCAGTCATTAAAAAGTATCTGGTAGCTCTGAAAGGAACTACAGGGAGCAATTTCCATGTTTGTGTGCTAAGTGAAAATAGGAAGGAACAGAAGCAGCATATATGGTGTGCTGTTTCTTTCTTTTTTTTTTTTTTTTTTTTAAGATTTTACTTATTTATTTGACAGGCAGAGATTACAAGTAGGCAGAGAGGCAGGCAGAGAGAGGGGAGGAAGCAGGCTCCCTGCGGAGCAGAGAGCCTGATGCGGGGCTCGATCCCACGGGAAAATTAGGGGACTGGGGAAGAGCGAAAAAAGACTTTTTACTATATATCTTTTATCTTTTTGTATTTTATATCAGTTGCACATATTGCCTCTCCAAAAATAATATTTAGAAAATTACAAATAAAGCTCAGTTCTTTTTCATTTTTTTTAAAGATTTTATTTATTTATTTGAGAGAGATCACAAGCAGGCAGAGAGAGAGGAAGAAGCAGGCTCCCTGCTGAGCAGAGAGCCAGATGCGGGGCTCGATCCCAGGACTCCGAGTTCATGACCTGAGCGAAGGCAGCGGCCTAACCCGCTGAGCCACCCAGGCACCCCGCTCAGTTCTTTTTCAAAGGTGTTTACCATTTCATGTTATGGATCCTCTATCCTAACGTTACCTGTTTCAGTTAACAAGCACACCTAACCTCCACAGGTGTACCTTCCCTGCACCTAGATTCACTAGTATAGTTGATGCATCTTTCTTCCTTTGCCTGCCCTCGGCAGCAACAGAAGTAATAAAAAAAGAGAAAATGAGATTCTCTGGTCCATGTAACCTTTTTATCTACTTGGACTGCGCATCACAGTATCTGATACCTGAATCTGTTTTGTTGTTGTTGTTCTATTTTATTTTATTTCTTTTAAACATTTTATTTATTTGACGGACAGAGATCACAAGTAGGCAGAGAGAGAGAGAGGAGGAAGCAGGCTCCCCACTAAGCAGAGAGCCTGATGCGGGCCTCAATCCTAGGACCCTGGGATCATGACCAGAGCCAAAGGCAGAGGCTGTAACCCACTGAGCCACCCAGGTGCCCCCTTTCTTTCTATTTTAAATTAATCTTCTTGCCCAGATCTTTTATTCTTTATTTACTTATTTATTTAATCTTTGTCCATTTTACTTACTTATTTATTATTTATTTATTTATTTAAAATTAATCTCTTTGCCCTAGGTGGGGCTTGAACTCAGGACTCAGAGATCGGTAATTGCAGGCTCCAGGAGCTCCATTTCTAAAAAATTTATTTTATTTACTTATTTATTTTTGATGTTCACATCTTTTAATGCACCTGCCTCCTGGAGACAGCAACATCTTCTTAAGCTGAGGAAGATGAAGGAAGTTTTTAAAAAGAAGATTTTAAAAAGCTCGGAGTTTGGCCAAAGGCGCTCCTTCAAGCTCCTGCTTAAGTGCGCATTGCCTCTTGGCTTTAAGGAGATGTCCTTCGGCCAGAAGGGCGTTTTTTTTTTTTTTTTTTTTTTTGTCTCCAGTCTACGCAGACCCAAACTTTTTCTCTCATCACGTGCCTGGCCCGAGCCAGTCGGCTGCTCCGTAACTCGATCACTGTGACCGGCCTCCCCGAGCCACCGAGGAGCCGCGAGGGTGGGCAGCCGCGCAGTGACAGCAGCCGCCTAGGTAGAGGCGGAGGAGAAGGGGAGGCGAGCGTGGGCTGTGGACCGGGACCTCGGAGGAGCTGGGACACGGACCCCTGCAGAGGTGAGCGGGGGGGGGGGGGGGGGGGGGGCCTGCCGGGGAGGGAGCTGTTCGCCACCGTCTGGGCGAGTTCCCTTAAAGAAAGAAAAAGTGCGTTCTTCTCCCCTCTGCCCCCTCTCTGTCCTCCCCCACGTAAAAAACAGGTGAGATTTGCCTCTGATCGTTGACCTGGGCCGTCTTCTTGCTGCCCAGAGCCCCCGACAAGGCCCTTGCTGATGTCTGCAGACTCTGCCTTTGTGCCATCCCCTCCTCTGTCCTCCTGTCCGGCTAGCACCTGACAGTCTGTCCTGTCAGATGGTCAGGGTTGGGCTTCACAACCCTGTGTATAAAGGGCAAACTCTCAAGTCAGAACTCCGAAGAGGAAAAGCCAACTGCAAGTCTGGCGGGGAAACCACAAACTGCTTCTCTGACCTGTCGGATCACCTGGAGGGCACATAGGCAATTTTAACGGTCTTAAAACAAGATCAAGGTGTGAGCTAGAGATGGGCTACCGTGTCCAAGCTGTCTTGTCGCCACATACAAAGATGTATCAGTGGTCTTAGAATTACTGGCTATTCCGTAGTTGCCGGGAAGGACTCCCACAAAGCTTCCTGGGTGAGAGGATGCAGTCTGTGTACCTCGATGGGGATGAACGATAAGGCTGGTCGTTTCCAGGGGCTCATACGGACCCTTTGGGGCTTCAGGCAAGCAAAACAGGATACAGACTGCAGTTTGCTTCAGTTCCATGCACAGTTCCAACCACATCTCTTACATTGAGAGATCATGATTCTAAAATCAACTTGATAAAATGGAAAAGCTCTGAACTCCAGCCTCTGGCCATGGAAAGAAAAGGCCTTAGTCCCAGGGAAAGGTGCTGATACCTTGAAAGCAAATATTGGACACCTTCTGAGGGCAAAACACATTACTATTTTTTTTAAGGTTTTGTTTTTTTATTTGACAGACAGAGATCACAAGTAGGCAGAGAGGCAGGCAGACAGAGAGAGAGAGGAGGAAGCAGGCTCCCCCCTAAGCAGAGAGCCCAATGCGGGGCTCAATCCCAAGACCCCAAGATCCTGACCTGAGCTGAAGGCAGAGGCTTTAACCCACTGAGCCACCCAGGTGCCACAACACAGTGCTTTTTATTCAGTTCTCCTTTCCTTTATTCAGCAGATACTGTCTGCCACATGGCAGGTTTGTGGACCTCACAGTAAACAAACAGGCAGGCTCATTTTCACAGGCACACTATCAGGCGGGACAGGCCGTTCTTAAACGATACACATACCCCGTAGAAAAGGCAGGGAAGGGAACGTTGGTAGAACAATCCTCAGTCTTTTGGCTCGGAGTCTCACCTTTCTTTCCGGCATTTCGTCTTCTGGAGTGAGAATCTTTTCATCCACAAAAGCCTCACTTGTTCTTAGACCTTGGTCACAGCAGCTCCTCAAATCTTCCTCACCACAGGCTTTAAGCTGGGCAACTACATTTCTGGTCAGTGTCCTCCCCCTTAGAGACAGTCTGCTCAGCTTTTTCCAAGACAATGAACAGCCTGAGAGCAGAGACTGAGGTGGTGGGAGTTCTCATCCTCCTGTTGGTCGCCCTCTCCCGATGTTGTCTCCCACTTACGAAAGAGAATTTGTGCTCTTCCAAACACACACTCGGCGCCCAGCGAAGTCTCAGGAAGCCTGGATTTTCCCAGAAACTGTGGAGTTTGGAACAAGTCAATTCTGCTCATTGAGGCTAATCTTTGCTTATAAAATAGAAAAGGTGGAGTAGACAATCAACGAGGTCTCACTTGTTCTTTTTTCTCCTTTGAAAGTAAATAATTCTAGTAATTTCACGGTATGTTTACAAAGAAACAGTACATAGTCATGTAAAGATGGTATGTCTTACACCTATAAAATGGGAACCCTCATCAACCATGCAGAATATTCAGGGACCTAGAATCTGAAAGAGGAACATCTGGGTGGCTCAGTCGGTTAGGCATCTGCCTGTGGCTTAGGTCATGATCCCAGGGTCCTGGGATAGAGTCCCTCATGGCTCCCTGCTCAGTGGGGACCCTCTTTCTCCCTTTGCCTGCCTCCCCCTGCTTGTGCGCTCGCTCGCTCTCTCTCTCTGACAAATAAATAAATAAAAGCTTAAAAAAAAATCTGAAAGTGTCAGGCTGCAGAAAAAACAAAAGTCTCTACCCACCCCATACCCTCACCCCATTCGTCTATTCTGTCTCTTGTCTGTATTCAGATTCTCAAGGTCATGAACATCAGCTTTAGCCTCACTGTATCATTTTACTAGACCGAGAATTCTGCAATAAATAGCTTGTATAGTCAGAATCAAAAGAACCATACTTAAAAAGTATCTAATTTGGATAATCTCACAATATGTATCAACTTCCCTTTAAAGGGGAATCGGTTCGTTGTTACGAAGTATTAGAATATTTTTCTTTGGTGCCTTTCTTGTTAGGAAGTATTAGAATATTTTTCTTTGGTGCCTTTCTTTCTTTCTCTTCCCTAAATGCATTCCCATCCTATGCAATTTCATATTCTCCTCCTACATACTTTATCACTTGAAAAATCAAAGCTATGCAGTATTACTTTATTAAATATGGCAAGAAGCATCTCCTATTCATCTTTGTATCTATCCCCTATGGCTACCTTTGTATCTTGCATACAGTAAAGGTTTCTTTAAAGAATTATTACTATTTTAGAGAAAACATGTTCTGTTTTCCCTCTGGTATTAAAACACAGGCGCGCGTGCTCGCAGTATCTAATCCATTATTCATGGCTGATAGAGGCTGATCTCATTCCTTTGTGGTTCCTTTACAACCCTGATGCCCACCCTGCATGCACAACATCAGCACATTCTACACTGTTTGCAGACTCAGTTGGTATAATAAGCACTGAAATCAAGTTCTGCCACTAAATAGCCATGTAATTTGAAGCTGAACACTGAACCTTTCTATGCCCCCATGTCTTCCAGTGGAAAACAGTAGCATCTGACTTGAAGGGCTCTGAGATCACGTCTAGTTGTTGGATGGGAGACTTTAGAAAGGTAAAGGAAAAGGTCAGAGAGAGAAAGCACAATAAAAGTGGAGTGATTATAGCACCTGAATATATCACATATTAATAATCGCCATTGGCTTTATTTGCCAAAATCTCTAACTTGAGCATTCCCACTGGCAGTCAATGTGAAGGAACTTCTGCGGTTGAAGACACATCTGCCTACCATGTTTGGGGACTTCCCTAGAACCTTCCTACAGACTCTGTCCACTTAAAACTGAAAACACATCTGCCAGCAGGTAGAGAGGCACAGAAAACAAGCTTCTTTGGCATATTCAGCAGAATATAGGCTTGTGCAGCTTAGAGGAGCCAGCCTCCTATGTAAATATCTTGGGAGATAGTATGTGGGCGTATTAGCTTAGCCAAAGAACACATATTTGGAAGTGCTTCTTTGCCTCCACTGAGATCAGATGTGGACAGGAAAATGTTGGGACTCCTGCCGCCAAAGAGGCCTTCCCAGCACCAGAAGATAAAGAGTCACCTTTCCTTTGGCCAGAAGGTTTACCCGGAGCCGAGGGTTCCCATGTAGAACTTCTCTCATTGCTCAGTTTGGTGGCACTCAGTTTCCATCCTATGGACACAGTGGGCGTCAACACTCTGCCTTTGTTTTTTGTTTGGTTGGTTTGGTTTGGTTTGGGGTTTTTTTGTTTGTTTTTTAAAGACTATTTATTTATTTGAGAGAGAGAGAGAGTATGCACATGAGTGGAGAGAGGAGTAGAGGGAGAGGGAGAAGCAGACTCTGCTGAGCAGGGAGCCTGATGAAGAGCTCGATCCCAGGACCCAGGAACATGACCTGAGCGGGAGGCAGACACTTATCCCACTGAGCCACCCAGGTGCCCCAGGACTCTCTCTGCCTTTGGAATCAAGCAGAGCTGCCTCCTTCCAGGGTCAAGGTCTCATGGTACAGAAGTCATCCTCATCTCTCTTAGTTCTTGTTTTTAATTTTAATATCTGGTTCTGTTTATTTATACTTTAGACCCAGTCTCCATCTCCAAAGAGTTTGAAATAGCTCCCAATAAAGGATATATACAATTGAACAGCTGCAAATAGGTAAAACCTGATAAGAAACCATCCGGCACAAATAAATACCTTTCGTACTGTTCTGAATTGTGATCTGTAGAAAAAAGAACCAGAAGCTTTGCCGCTATTGCTCTTCCTTGGGACCATGTAAAGTTGTTAACCTTTCTCCTGATCCCCTCTGCCTCCCCCTCCCTGTCACCACAAAAAAAGGAGAAGAAGAAACAAAGCACTGGTTCTTTTTTTTTTTTCAATGTTATGTTAGTCACCATATAGTATATTAGTTTTTGATGTAGTGTTCTATGATTCATTGCGTACAACACCCAGTGATCATTGCAATACATACCCTCCTTAATATCCATCACTGGGACCCCCCATCCCCCTACCCCTGCCCCTCTGAAACCCTCAGTTTGTTTCCTAGAGTCCACAGTCCCTCTGATTTCCTCCCCACCTTCATTTTTTCCCTTCCTTCTCCTAATATCCTCTATGCTATTCCTTGTGTTCCACATAGAAGTGAAACCCTATGATAATTGTCTTTCTCTGCTTGACTCCATCAGAGTTACCTTTAATAATCTAATGAAAGCTATGGACCTTTCTATCCTGAAGAATGAACATGGAAAAAATTGGCCTATACTTTCAGGGGAAACAGACTTCTCAAAGGAATTGAAATTAATCTGATTTTTGAGAAAGGGAAAGTTAATTAAAGAGAGAGCTAATTACTCTTCAAATCTTCAATAAAATATTTCCAACAAATGGGCATTGAATTTATTTTAAAAACTTTTAACAGTTCTGTAATTTTCTAAATAGGTAAAAACATACTCACGGTACCAAATTCAAAAGGCAGGAAACAGCATATAGTAAAAAGATAGCCTTCCTTCTATCCTGTCCCCTAGTGGCCCGGTTCACCTCACCAAAAGCCACCATTGTAAACAGTTTCTTAGATACTCTTCCAGCAGTAGTCTAATATTCTATGTATTATCCCATGCACACTTAAACAGGACACACACACACAAATATTCCATGCATTGTTTATTTTTCCCACTTAATACTTCTGGAGAGTACACACAAAGCCTTATTCCTTTACTGGATGAAAATTGTTTCACCATTGGATGCAATATAATTTTCTTAACCAGCTGCTATTGATGGACATTTAACTTGTTTCTAATCTTTAGCCATTAAAAACTGTTACATTGAACATCTTTATACATACATCATTTTTTATATAGGACTGTATAATTTAAAAAAAAATCCCCCAAAGTGTATTTGAGCATTAAATTTAACTCTGAGCTTAATCGGCAGCCGAAGCAAAAAGGCGTACATGGAGGGGCCAAAATGGATCGCCTCAGTTTTGTTTTGCATGTTACAAAAAAGTATACTACTTCTTCCAAAGAGGAGAACTGTACACTAATTTCTATGTAGACTTTAGCATCTGTATATTCATACAAAGTACATGGCTTCCTTTGGAGAATGAAATAATGGAGTAGGGAATACCATCAGTGGCAGTAGTGATATTCATGTTCATACATCTATCTTGATTTTTTTAAGTTTTTTTTTAAGGTTTTATTTATTTATTTGAGAGAAAGAGTGTGCGCGAGAGAGAGAGCATGAGCAGAGGGGAGATAGAGGGAGAAGCAGGCTCCCGCTGAGCAAGGAAACCGATGCAGGGCCCAGTCCCAGGACCCTGGGATCAAGACCTGAGCTGAAGGCAGATGCCGAACTGACTGACCCACCCAGGTGCTCCTATTTTTTTTTAAGTTTTTATTTAAATTCCATTCAGTTAAAACAAAAAACAAATAAGTTCCAGTTAGTTAACATACAGGGTGATATGTCAGGCGTACTGTGTACTGAGTTAGCACGTCATACAACACGTGCCCTCCTTCAAGCCCGTCACCTGTTGCACCCGTGCCCCACCTCCTCCACCCAGCTCATTCTTGGTAGCTAAGGGTCTCTTTCTTGGTTTACCCTCCCTCTCTTTTTTTTCTCCCTGTGTTCATTTGTTTTGTTTTTTACATTCCACCTACTAGTGAAATCATACGGTATTTGTCTTTCTCTGATTTATTTCACGTGGCATTATACTCTCTAGCTCCCCACGTTATTGCAAATCACAAGATTTCGCTCTTTTGATGGCTAAATAATATTCCACTGTGTACACGTATGTGTGTGTGTACATACGTGGATATATATAGTTTATCTATTCCATATGTATATATAATATATATATTCTGTACATACACACACACCCCACATCTTTATCCATTCATTAATCGATAGATGCTTGGGCTGTTTCCATAATTTGGCTATTGGAAATAGTGCTGCTATAACCATCGGGGTACATGTATCCCTTTGAATTAGTGTTTTTGTGGTCTTCAGGTAAATACCTAGTAGTGCGATTGCTGGATCATAGGGTAGTTCTATTTTTAACTTCTTTTCTTTTTTTAAAGATTTTATTTGTTTATTTGAGAGAGAGAGAGAACGAGCTGTGGGGAGGGCCAAAGGTGGGGAGAGAGAGAGAGAGAATAGCAGACTCCCTACTGAGAGCAGGAAGCCTGATCAGGGGCTCAATCCCAGGACCCGGAGATCATGACCTAATCTGAAGGTGGACGCTTAACTGAGCCTCCCAGACACCCCTATTTTTAACTTTTTGAGGAACCGCCATACTGTTCCCCACAGTGGGTGCACTAGCTTGTGTTCCCACAAACAGTGCAAGAGAGCTCCCCTTTGACCACATCCCTGCCAACACCTGTTGTTTCTTGTACTGTTGATTTTAGCCGTTCTGACAGGTGTGAGGTGATCTCTCAATGTAGTTTTGACTTGCATTTCCCTGATAATGAATGATGTGGAGCATCTTTTCATGTGTCTGTTGGCCACCTGGATGTCTTCTTTGGAGAAGTGTCTATCCATGTTTTCTGCCCATTTTTAAATGGATTATTCATTTTGGGGCATTGAGTTTGATAATTTCTTTATGTATTTTGGATACTGACCCTTTATCGGATATGTCATTTGCAAATATCTTCTCCCATTCCATAGGTTGCTTTTTAGCTTTGTTGATGTTTCCTTGGCTGTGACAGAACCTTCCTATTTTGCTGTAGCCCCAGTAGTTTATTTTTGCTTTTGTTTCCCTGGCCTCAGGAGACCTATCTAGAAAAAAGTTGCTACAGCTGATATCTGAGAAATTACTGCCTGTGCTTTCTTCAAGGGCTTTTATGGTTTCATGTCTCAAACTTAGGTCTTTAATCCATTTCGAGTTTATTTTTGTATGTGGTGTAAGACAGTGGTCAAGTTTCATTCTTTTGCGTGTAGCTGTCCAGTTTTCCCAACATAGTTGACAAGATAGTCTTTTTTCCCATTGGATATTCTTCTTGCTTTGTTAAGATTAATTGACCATATAATTGTGGATTCAGTTCTGGGTTTTCTATTCTGTTCCGTTGATCTGTGTGTCTGATTTTGTGACATCTTGTTTTGTTTTGTTTTGTTTTTTTAAGTATGATGTAGGGGTGCCTGAGTGGCTCAGTCGGTTAAGTGTCTGCCTTTGGCTCAGGTCATGATCCCAGGTTCCTGAGATCGAGCCCTGAATCAAGATTCCTGCTCATTGGGGAGTCTGCTTCTCCCTCTTCCACTGCCTCTCCCTGCCCCGCCCCCCATCTTGTGCTATCTCTCATATAAATAAAATCTTTAAAAAAAAAAAAAGATTTAAAAAGTATGATCTAGGGGCACCTGAGTGGCTCAGTGGGTTAAAGCCTCTGCCTTCGGCTCAGGTCATGATCCCAGGGTCCTGGGATTGAGCCCTGCATTGGGCTCTCTGCTCAGCAGGGAGCCTGCTTCCTCTTCCTTCTCTCTCTCTCTCTCTGCCTGCCTCTCTGCCTACTTGTGATCTCTGTCAAAGAAATAAATAAAATCTTAAAAAAAAAAAAAAAGAATG
>NC_081568.1:45520691-45531122 GCF_022355385.1 Mustela nigripes | reverse complement strand
CGGCTCAGGTCATGATCCCAGGGTCCTGGGATTGAGCCCTGCATTGGGCTCTCTGCTCAGCAGGGAGCCTGCTTCCTCTTCCTTCTCTCTCTCTCTCTCTGCCTGCCTCTCTGCCTACTTGTGATCTCTGTCAAAGAAATAAATAAAATCTTAAAAAAAAAAAAAAAAGAATGATCTAATTAAAACCCAGCATTCCTTGAATAAACTAAAATGAAATCAAGGAGGAAAAGCTTCAGTTTTGAGGTTGGAGATCATGGATCATGTGTCTGAGTGCAGAGAAAACCTGGGCATGGTCCTCCTCTAAAGATTTCTTGGGTATGCCGGATCTCCTGCCCTGCTCAGTATTTTCTTAGCTCTGGCGCGGACTTCTAGCTTAATACTTTCCATACAGATTTTGGAATGACGGGTTTATGTAAATGAGGGTTTCTCATTTATTGTTGCATCTCCACGGTTCCTTGCACAAAGTAAGTTCTAAACAAATGTCCCTGAAAGGAACAGATGAGTTTCTAAAGATCAGAGACCATGTCCCATTAGCTTCTTGACCTCTTGGCAAAGATAATAGATGATGCTAAGTTGGGGAAAAGCTAGGATGAGGCTCTGGCTTATAAGTGAAGTTCCTACAGCAGAGCAGTCCCAGAAGCTTACCAAATAAACCCCCAGTCCTTTTGTTTCCTTCTCCAGAAAGGATGGTTATCTCAACAGGGTCAACAGAGCCTTTCACAGTTCCCAGCAAGAACTGAGGATGGAAATCCAAGGTGATGGAAAAGGTGATCCAAGGTGACTCTGCCGGTCTGCAAATAACTTGTACACATTGAGAGTCTCAGCTCAAGGTGCTTCCTTTGACCCTTGGTTCCTTATCATTAAGACACTTGGTCGGCTCAGCCCCAAAGGTCCTAGAACCACTACCTTCCTCATGCTGAAAGATCTGTGCTTTTCAGAATTCCAGGCAGCAAGCTGCCAGATTGAAAAATGACCCTGTCTTGTCCAAGAATCTGTCCCCATGTAAAGGGTGACTTCTTGGAACGGGCCCCTAACCACATGCAGGATGTGGAGCAAACTTGGAATCAGGCCAACAGGAGCTGCTCAAGACAGGGCAGACAGAGGAAACTGTTATTTAAGGGAGAGTTTTTGGAAATGCTTTAACACCTGGATTATTAAGTAACATGTGCTGTCCGAGATGGGGTGCAGGGGTGTTCACCGCAGTTGGGGCTGACTTCCCATCCCTTCCTTTTGGAAGCCTTGGGTGGTGAGGAATATGACTACAGAACACCCACGAGCACGCAAGCAAGCAAAGCACTCCTGGCTGCCATCCCAGGTCAGACAAGAGAAAATGTTGGTGGCTTTGCTCCAGTCCATTGCTTCTCTTCCATCACTTTCCATGACAACTCGCAGTGAGGCAGAGTTCACACCTACAGGCCTGCTAACAGGCTCTCCTCTATCCTCTGGAACAGAGGGAGTTGGAAGAAGGAGCAGGGATGGCAAAGAAGCTGGCCTCTAGGGGCGGGGCCAAAGCGTGGCTGAAACTCTTTCTCCTGCCTCTAGGTGGGGATTGGGCTGATTGACACCACACTACGCCCTCTGGTTCCTTTCCTTAAATCAGATGCTGTCTCCCTGACTGGATATCAGATGTCCCAGTATTCCTGCCTGACAGCTTTTCCTCTGAGCTGACCGCATCCCTCCTGCATACCGTCGTCCCAGTGAGATGGTGAGGAGCTTGCATGTCACCTCCTCCTGCTGTCCTCACTCCTCAGACCCTGGAAGGCACTTCATAGGTCACTGCTGTCTTTCTCCAGCCTAAATAATCTACAAGAAATGTGGATCATAGAGAAGAAGTATTTCCTAAGGTCATAGTTGGTCAACATGCACCTAGAATAATACAAGCGAGAACAATCAAACTCAAAAGAATAAAATATCCTTAGAGATACTGAAAGCCAGGCTTTGATCCTGGCTGTGCCATCTATGAACTCTGGGAGGTTGTCAGCCCTCCTTTATTGAGTTTCCTTCATCCTCATCACAGAGCAGGACCAGATGATCTGTAATGCTTCCCTTCAGCCAGCTTAGGACACCCTTCCACAAGGACAATAAACAGTGTTGGTGAGGATCTAAGATTAGAGCCCTCATACATTGCTGCTGGAAATGTAGAAAGGTGCAACCACTTTACATTCCTGGAAAGGTTCAGTGTCGTGACTGTAGGGCCCAGCATGTCCACCCCTAGGCATGTATCCAGTGAAATAAAAACATGTCCACGCAAAAGCTTGTGCATGAGTTATCATGAGAACTACAGAGTGGCAGCAGCCACTGTCTATCTACCCACAGATGCTGTCTACCCAGCAGCCATCTGTCTACCCACAGATGAATGGATAAGTGAAATACGATACATCCACGTAACAGAATGTTCCTTGGCAATCAAAAAATGACGTAGTGATCCATGCTATAATACAGATGACCCCTGAAGACATGCCCAGTGAAAGAAGCCGCTCACAAAGGGCTACATAGCGTATGATTCCATTTATCTGAAATGTCCTGAATAGGCAAAGCCAGAGAGACAGAGAGTGGATCACTGGATGCTTAGGGCTAGAGTCGGGGCAGAAGGAGAAAGGAATTGGAAATTGATGAGTAAAGGGTGCAGGGTTTCCCTTTGGGACAATGAAAATGTTCTAACATGAATCATGGTGATGAGTGCACGACTCTATGAACATACTAAAAGCTGAATGAATGCACATTTTCAATGGGTAAATCATATGGTATGTGAATTGTGTATCAATAAAGACATATATTTAGGATTTTATTTATTCCTTTGGGAGGCAGAGAGAGGACCGGCGGTGGGAGAGGCAGAGGGAGAGGAAGAACCAGACTCCCCGCTGAGCTGGGAGCCCAACGTGGGGCTCCATCCCAGGACCTTGAGATCATGACCTAACCTGAAGGCAGATGCTTAACTATCTGAGCCACCCAAGAGCCCCAAGACATTTTTTTTTTTTTTTAAGATATTGTCCGAGAGAGCACAAGCAAGGACAGCAATAGGTAGAGGGAAAAGCAGGTTCCCCATGAGCAAGGAGCCCAGTGTCGGGGTCGATCCCAGGACCCTGGGATCGTGACCCCAGTAGAAGGCAGATGCTTAACTGAGCCACTCAGGCACCCCATGTTATCTTTTAAAATTTAAATGCCTTTATTGAGGTACACCCAGGTAGCTCAGTGAGTTAAGCATCTGCCTTCTGCTGGGGTCATCGGGCTCCTTGTTCAGCGTGGAGCCTGGTTGTCCCTCTCTCTCTGCTGCTTCCCTGCTGGTGCTCTCTCTGTCAAATAAATAATATCTTATTAAAAAATGAGAACAAATACAATTTTATTTTTTATTTTTTTAGAGGTTTTTATTTATTTCTGAGAGAGAAAGAGAGAAAGGGAGAAGCACGCTCTCCGCTGAGCAGGGAGCCCAACATGGGACTCGATCCAGGACTGTGGGATCATGACCCGAGCTGAAGGCCGCCGCTTAACTGATGGAGCCACCCAGGCGCCCCTAAATACAATTCTAAAGTCCCCTCAGCCTTACCAGCAGAGCATGTGATCCAGCTGTTAGATTGTTGCCATGCTGGTGGGTGAGAAATAATTTCTCATTGTAGTTTTACTTTTTTTAATGTTTTATTTATTTGAGAGAGAGAGACAGAATGAGGAGCGGAGCAGAGGGAGGAGGGAGAGGGACAAGCAGACTCTGCACAGAGGAGCCTGATGCCGGGCTCAGTCCCATGACCCCGAGATGATGACCTGAGCCAAAACCAAGAGTTCACCAGTCAGCTGACGAGGCCACCTACGTGTCCCCTCTCATTGTAGTTTTAGTTCACATTTCTCTTATCACAGAGGCAGTTCAGCATCTGTTCAGTTCAAAGTGCATTTACATTGATTTCCTTTTATCATATGTTACATTCCTATATATGTCTGTTTCTGGACTTTCTCATGCATTATATATGTCTGCCTGTTCATGTGCTAGCACCACACTTACTAGAGCTTTGCAATAAGACAGGTAGTGAGATACTCAACAAATCAAGCTGGCTGGCAACTCAGGGCAAGTGCCATCCCCAGCCACCCAACTACCAAATCCAGCCACTGTCCCAGGCTGCCATTTTCCTGGAGAAACCATGGCATTGTTTCAGATACGGAGAAACGCTTTAAGTTTGTTGCAAAAACACTTAAGAGGAATGCCAGGAAGCTACTGGAAAAGGCCAAGATTAAAAAGGGCATTCAGAAGGGCACACAAAAGTTGCAAGAATGCATACTAAAGACACAAACCATCAGAAAACCCAAGCAATTAAAAAACAACAACAACAAACAAAAAAAAAAAACACAAGCAATTAATTTCTTTTTTTTTTTTTAAAGATTTTATTTGTCAGGCATAGAGGGAGAGGGAGCGAGTGAGCACAGGCAGACAGAGAGGCAGGCAGAGGCAGAGGGAGAAGCAGGCTCCCTGCCGAGCAAGGAGCCCAATGCGGGACTCGATCCCAGGACACACTGGGATTATGACCTGAGCCGAAGGCAGCCGCTCAACCAACTGAGCCACCCAGGCATCCCAAACAATTAATTTCTTGAGGTTAAGGCCTGATGCCACGGCAGCCTGGGAACAAACTGCAGTGACAATGAGCAAAGGCAAATCTGTGGCCAGTATCGCAACTATGCGTGTCGCAATGAGGAGTATGAATGCGGACAAAAAATTTTCTGCCTGGAAGGATAAATAGCATAGATCTTTTGAGAGAGAATGATATAGAGAGATCACTCACATTTACATAACTTGTTGCAGTATTTTGTTATAACTGTTCTATTTTATTGTTATTAATCTCTTATTGTTCCTAACTTACCAATTAAGCTTTATTATAGGTATATACATGCATAGGAAAAAGCATAGTACATGAATGGTTCAGTGCCTCCTGCAGCTTCAGGCACCCTCTGGGGGTCTTGGAATGTATCCCCCACAATTAGGAGGGGACTACTGCATCCAAAAATAGTGAGGATTTTACCTTTCTCTTCCCAATTCTTTACCTTTGCTTATTTTCTCTTGTCTAATTGTGTTGATGAACGCCCCATTGAATGTTAAAAGTAGTGCTGATGGTGAATATAATTCTTTCGTTCAAGACTTTCATAGGCCTGTGCTATCTTGAATTTGGCTCCAGCTCCACCCCCCGGTTCCTCTCTACTCCCATCCTGGGGCCTTTCCTGCCATTCTCTTCTTAGTTGCTGGACTTCAGCCTGTATTACTAGGCTTGCTTCCAGCTGGACTATGGGCAACTTGAAGGCGGTGTCCTTGCCGTGGTTTGCCCAGTGTGCTCTGCAGTACCCATGAAAGGCCACGGGGCCTGGTACACAGTAGGTCCCAGTGGTTCGTGCTTGTTTGATTAAATTACGTGGGTTGGATTTCATGATGTCGTTGGTATCTCCCCCAGTGGGTCAACTTAGGGAAGTTCCGTTCTTTAGCAGTGCAAACTTCTAGCTTCTGCTTTCTGCCAAGAAGAAGGGATGGGAGTCGGGATTGGGTGAGAAGACATTTGCCAGAGCCAGTCTGTGCCTCATAGACCTCAGGTGATGGCCATTCCCTTTACCAACCCACAGCCCATAGCTTACGTAGCCGGGGTTGACAGTGAAGTCTTCCAGAACCACATCAGGAACAAGTCCAAAATGCAGTTTCCTAGCCTCTGCCCTAAGAGACTCTGATTTGGAGCGTAGCCTGGAAATCCAGGCTTCGACCAATCCCCAGGTGACCGATGTAGGAGTTCCCGAGGTCCATCTGGGCCAACACTGGCCCAACGAACCAGATCCTCTGATTCAGCCTCTCAGTGTACATGGGCTATGCAAGTCCTGTGCAAAGGCCGCAGGAAGGGCACACCAGAAAGCCCGTCCTCATGGCGGTTATAGTCCCCCAGCAGGGATCACACAACCGGGGACCCTGTTGTTATTCTCATTTTATGGCGAAGGAAATCGAGGCTCAGAGAGGACATTTTGACCAAGGTCATAAAACCAGTAAGTGACAGACCCATTGATGATAGAACCTTGAGAAAGGTGTCAGATTTCTAGACTCAACTGTCTAATGATTCCTGCATGTAAATACACCGTTCATTCAAATCCTGTTGAACAGGTTACAAAATGCTTCCATTTCAGTCAGTGTTACAAAAACAGCCCCTGAGTTCACAGAGGTTACACCAGCTGTCCATGCAGATCATGGGCCTGGCCCTGGCTTCAGTCTTGGGGCTGTAGGCCATCAGCAGTTAGGGTGCCGTGGAGGTACAGAGGAAAGCTTTCTCCTGAATGAGACGAGGTTGTGCTGAGGCAAGGAGTAAAGCTATTCCAGAGGAGAATTTGTCACAGTTCCTCCTGTAGAGAACCCTTTCCTTGCCGAGGGAGTCCCCCACTGCCAACTTTGATTCATGTTACCTTGTGCCCACACCAATTCCATCTCCAGATGTGGGAGCCCAGACAGAGGTTACCTAACTCCCCAGATGGTTTTAGTCAGTAGCCAGCTTTAAAAAACCACACCTAGCCATTCCCCTTGACATTCTTCAGCCAGTCTTTACACTTGCTTGTTTGCCTCTGAACATGACCTCATGACTCACTGGTGCTTTCTTGTTCCAGATGAAGGGAGAAGCTGGAAGAATGCAACACAGTGACAAGCCAAAGCAGGTAACTCCTGGCACCCCACCCACGGAGCTAGTGAGAAGGCAGCCACTGGCTCCTTCCATAGCTGCCCGTGCTATGTATCTGGGGTCTCTACCAAGGTCTAGGGGTTGCTGACACCTTGGTGGTGTGCTCATTTCAGTAGCTGGGCAAAGACCACTGGATTCCTGGCTGCCATATAACTCAACTCCTTTGCCCATGCAAGGTGAGGTAGCAGGATGCCTGGAGAAGACCTAAAAAGCCTGAGGCCATCTTCCCATTGTCTCCTGGCCCCAAGGAATGCTCTGTCCCTCAGGCCTTTGAAACCACCCCCCCCTTTTTTTTTTTTAAAGATTTTATTTATTTATTTGACAGACCAAGATCACAAGTAGGCAGAGAGGCAGGCAGAGAGAGAGAGTGGAGGAAGCAGGCTCCCTGCTGAGCAGAGAGCCCGATGCGGGGCTCGATCCCAGGACCCTGGGATCATGACCTGAGCTGAAGGCAGAGGCTTTAACCCACTGAGCCACTCAGGTGTCCCTGAAACCACCCCTTTTTATAACTGCTCTGGAGATAGGAGAAGCCCACTGGAGGCTGGAAACTGGGATTGGGAACCAACCCAGCAGACTTCTGCCCTGTGCTCTTGCGTGGCACAGAGACCTTTGGCTTGTTTATAGTCCTTTCACTTGGGCTGCTAGAGAGAGATAACACAATCTCGCCCCCAAAAAAGTAGCTACTCTTCTATGCGAAATTGAGGTTATTTATTTAATTTAGCTTGATCTGATTACACGCAAATGAAAAATTCCTAGCGAGTCTGGAAAAGTTTGTGAAAAGGGTCCTCTGAATACTAAAAAAGGAATAATTGCCAAGCCTGAGTTAAATGTTTGGCAAGCTTGAGGGTGAGTGTTCCATGGCCTGCTTAAAAGAACAAGTTCCCCTGATTGGTCCATCCAGCCCTCAAGGAGAGAGGGGAAAGTTCATTTCCAGAGCTCAGGGCCCTGAGGGGCATTAGTTTCAAAAACTTTTCACTGGCCACGGAAAATAACTGTTCTCTTTGGTCTTTCGATCAGAAGTGCGAGAAGGTAACGCTGAAAATAAACAGACAGCTCAGTTCAAACAGCCTGCTCCTTCAGAGCTCCAAAGTCTGAGTTAAAACATGGTGTCCTGTTAGAGCAGCTTCCTGTAGCCAATGGCCCCTGAGCCTGTGTCCGTGGTCCAGCTTGCTGACTGCAGGAGAACTTCGGGCACACAGCTGCAGGGACCAGCCAGCTCTCTCCCGGGAAAGGATATAAGCAGACTCGATCTGGGCTTCGAAATAGGAGAGGGAAGGGACTTTTGTCATTTCTGTCCACGGTACAGTGGAAATTGGTGACACAGCCAGTAGCATTTTCTTTCTATAAATCTGGCAGCTCATTTGACCATCAAGTTTGCAATGATCTCTACTTTAGACTTTTTGGAGGAGACTAGGTCCGGGACCGCCCAGGGATGGCCAGGGGTCCAAAAGTTCTTTCCCTTAGAACTGCTTGTTATCCTGGGCAGGGGCAGCCCAGGCTCCTCCCACTAGAAGCAGAGGAATTATTAAAAGTCAGAACATGTGTTCATTCGTTCTTTTTTCTTCCTGAGCAAGAGGGGAATGGGGATGGGGAAAGAGGTGTGGCCCATGAACAGTTTCTGCAGATGTTCCTGTGCTGGCTGGCTCCGCCTTGCCTGCCCACTGGAATTAGCTGGGGAGCTTTAAAAATAAAACAAAAACAAAAATAAACAAACAAAAAGAAACAGAGAGACCCAGGTCTCACCCTGGAGACTCTTATGTAATCAGGCAGGGAAGGAATCTCGGGACTGGGATTTTTTTAAAAGCTCCCAGGTAAGGGGCGCCTGGGTGGCTCAGTGGGTTAAGCCGCTGCCTTCGGCTCAGGTCATGATCTCAGGGTCCTGGGATCGAGTCCCACATCGGGCTCTCTGCTTAGCGGGGAGCCTGCTTCCTCCTCTCTCTCTCTCTGCCTGCCTCTCTGCCTACTTGTGATCTCTCTGTCAAATAAATAAAATCTTTAAAAAAAAAAAAAAAAAAAAGCTCCCAGGTGATTCCAGTGCCCCGAGAATGGGCATCTCTGCTCCACAGGAGGAGTGGTACTGAAGGCCCACTGCTGGGGAAGGTGTACCTGTCCTTCTCAGGGTGACAGAACTGCATGCTAGTTGCTCTGGAGTCAGGTTTCTTCTCTTCCCTTCCCCAGCCTTGAACTCTCATTTTCCTGAACACACCCATATACAGCCCCAGAGCTCTTGATAAGAAGAGCCTCCCACAGAAGCTGGGGAAAGGTCAGCAGATGTGTGATGCTGACGTGGTTGAGATACTGATCCCACATCTTCCTGCCAGGACTAGTTGTGAGCTGTCTGTAACAGCAGGAGGCTCGCTGGGGCCTGACACTTTCTTGTCCTCTAGGAGGGACACATCTGGGGCTCCATGAAGAGGACAGCTTTCATCTTGGGCTCTGGCCTTCTCTTGCTTGTGGCCTTCTGGAACTCAGTCACATGGTGAGCTGCCAGCTTTCCTTCACGACCTGGGGACAGTGTGCTGGGGTTCCTGAGGCGGAGCGTGTGGTTAACAAACTGTCCACCCTCCAGTCTTCACCCAGAAACCTCTATGACTTCTCTTCCAAGGCATCTTCAGAGATTCTGGGGCGCTTCTGGCTATTTTTGGCAAGCCCAGTGGGAGAGGCTGCTGTCGACATTCGAAGGGAAGGAGTGGGCCCTCTACATTATAGGTGAGCCTTCCAGACCACGAGTGCTTAGGGTTTGGGTACACGATCACAGCTTAATTCTTGGTCTGTGGTTTTCTTCTCTACTTTGAGATTTCTCAGCTCCTTATTCCAAGGAATGAAGACGTTTATGACAGTGGTAATCCAAAAGAGGGCTAATCATAGGCAGTCTGAAATGGCTGCCTAAGGATTTCTAAGAAAAGAACCTGAGACTCCCCTCCCCCTGAAAATAGAAAATTTTAAAAACAAACCATGTGTCTGAAAATGAATGCATGTTTCGAGTACCAGTCCTGCTTCTGGATGTCGGGTCCACAAGCACAGAGAGCCGCTCGATCTCCTGTGAGACTGTGTCCTCATCCCTGGTATAATTTAGCTCTTGGGGCTTGACAACAAGTGGTCACTTAATATTAATATATACTGATGTTGTGAATGACTCACAACAAGCCAAAGATAATATGGTAAAAGAAAAAAGACATTTTAATATAGATATTTATATCAGCATTATCGACAATGGTGAATGTCCTCAATCACGAGTTCATTCACGCAAAGAATGTTAATGTTACTCTGCCAAATTTTTATGGAGGATATAGAGATACTTAAGATGAATTGTTTATCTCATTTAAAAAACTATGTCACAGGGGTGCCTGGGTGGCTCAGTCAGTTAAGCATCTCCAGTTCTTGATTTGGGCTCAGGTCATGATGTCGGGGTCCTGAGATGGAGCCCGGTTTCAGGCTCTGTGCCCCGTGAGGAGTCTGCTTGGGATCCTGTGCCTTTTCTCCCTCTGCTCCTCTCCCCACTTCCCCTACCTCCCACGTGTGCACTGTCTCTCAAAAAAAAAAAAAAAATGTTTTTTTTTTTCTAAAAAATAGTAATAAAGGGGCGCCTGGGTGGCTCAGTGGGTTAAAGCCTTTGCCTTCGGCTCAGGTCATGATCCCAGGGTCCTGGGATTGAGCCCCGCATCGGGCTCTCTGCTCTGCAGGGAGCCTGCTTCCTCCTCTCTTTCTCTCTCTGCCTGCCTCTCTGCCTACTTGTGATCTCTGTCTGCCAAAT
>NC_081568.1:45488438-45520591 GCF_022355385.1 Mustela nigripes | reverse complement strand
TGTGGGTTAAAGCCTTTGCCTTCGGCTCAGGTCATGATCCCAGGGTCCTGGGATTGAGCCCCGCATCGGGCTCTCTGCTCTGCAGGGAGCCTGCTTCCTCCTCTCTTTCTCTCTCTGCCTGCCTCTCTGCCTACTTGTGATCTCTGTCTGCCAAATGGATAAATAAAATCTTAAAAAAAAATAGTAATAAAAAACTATGTCACAGTCTAGAAGGGGAAATAAAAAAAAAGTGCCAATTGTCATAAGCAAAAGTACAAATCAAATGTCCTTGACAATTGTTTTCAGCTGGAAGAACTCTGAAAACAGGCTAAACATTAAGTATGACAGGTTCAGTGCAAGCTGTCATTGAAAAGTCATTGGAAAGAACAATGCAGATTGCAAACATACCTGGGGAAGTAGTGGGAAAACATTTGATACATATACATACATACATATACATATATATATATATATATATATATATATATATATATATATATATTTGTTACAGTGATGGGAAAACTGCCTTTCACCCCAATGATAAGCAAATACGAAGGAGATCAAATTTTAAGTGTTACAGCTGGAAAAAAGTTCAAGATCTTATCTTGTTGGGGCTTTTATTCTGTATTCCTTCAGGAGCCTTTGGATCTACAAGGAGGCACTACCTTGATGGTTGGCCCGCTAGGCAACCACCAACATAACATTATTTTTTCCCAAATTAAGAAAGCATATAATTTTTTTTTAATTTATTTATTTGACAGACAGAGATCAGAAGTAGGCAGAGAGGCAGGCAGAGAGGGAGGGGGAGGCAGGCTCCCTGCTGAGCAGAGAGCCTGATGCGGGGCTGGATCCCAGGACTCTGGGATCATGACCTGGGCCGAAGGCAGAGGCTTAACCCACTGAGCCACCCAGGCGCCCCAAGAAAGCATATAATTTCTGAGAATAGAAGTAAATACATGTTCATTGTTAAAAATAAATATCAGACAATTCCAATAAGCATAAAGTGAAAGTCACCCACTCATATCCAAGAAATAACCACAGTTAATATATTAGTATAAGTCCTATAAATAATGTATAAATTAGTATAAATACAGAAGAGTCTATATTGGATATATGGTTGAACTTAGACAATAAACTATTTTTTTATTCTTTTTTATTGAATAGATTGTGGGCATCTTTCCATGTCAGTTCATATAAACTGACTTTACTATTTTAAGCTGCCCAGTCTAGTCCATTATATAGAGATACTCTAATCTGTTTATTCCATTTCCTATTAATAGACACTCAGGCGGGGCACCTGGGTGGCTCAGTGGGTTGAAGCCTCTACCTTCGGCTCAGGTCATGATCTCAGGGTCCTAGGATCGAGCCCCGCATCCGGCTCTCTGCTCAGCGGGGAGCCTCCTTCCCCCTCTCTCTCTGCCTGCCTCTCTGCCTACTTGTGATCTCTGTCTGTCAAATAAATAAATAAAATCTTAAAAAAAAAATAGACACTCAGGTTCCTTAAGGGTTCTGTTGTGTTTGTTTTATGTGGTAATGACTACATATGTGTTATGGACATGTGTGGCCTTTCTCCCCCCCCCCCCAAATTTTCTGTTGCTCTTCTCTTCTTTGGATACTGCCAGATTACTCCCTAGGATCCTGTGTTAATCCTGTTTCCCCACAGCACTGGCCAAGTGTTTTTCATGTCCCAGTGGACGCAGGCACTGGGGTTTCTGGTAGGAGCAAGAAGGTACAGGAAGAAGAGTACGGAGACACGGAGTTAAGTGAAATGCCCTTGGCCCTTGGAATACTTAGAAGGAGGCAGCAAAACACGGACAAAGTTACTAGTGCAAGAGTTAAATAACATTGTATTGTTATTCCAATAAATGGCAATCCTAGTGGAGAAAGTGCTTGTTTGTTTATAGTCAGAGATCAGAGATTCTCAGAATGACTTTACTGGAAAGTGGGATGCAGAGCAGGAAAAAAAAAAGTCCTATCTAAATTTTTCAAGTGTGGATTACCAGTTTGCTAAAGTATCTTGCAGAGCATCAGTGCTGTGGGATGTGAATGGGTGGGGTGGCCGTACAATTTTTTAACCAAAGAGGAACATCTGTGAGACTAGATGAGGTGGTGTTAATAATTACGCTAGACTGCCTGATGTAAATTCAAACCGTCCTGGGCAAACGGGTACAGGGCCATCATGTTCTTAGGTGTTCTGAGAAAATAGAGTTCCTGGGTGTAAAAAAGGATTGGGAAAGGCTGGGCTTAATTAACCAAGTCAAATGGGTTTCTCTTAGAGTCACTAGCAGGCTATTCTGGACCATGGCTTTTCAAGAAAGTGGGTATGAACACTGTTTAACCAAGGATGCCTTAAGAGAGAGGAGTTTTCCACTTTGGGAACTGCTGGCTAGATACCTGAACTCCCACTGCTTAGTTCATAGGGTCCTAGAGATTAAGGTTCTGACTGACTCCTAGTCTAGTGGTCATTAGGAACCCTGTCCTACCAAGCACTTCCTCTGCTTCTCCCTCCCTTGGAAATTCATAAAGTGTTCAATGGACACAGACTCCCAGCTGTCAACCTAAATTTATTTGTAGTTTGTTTATTCATTATTATATGGATTTTATATTTATTATAAATTTTATTTCTATTTAACAATTTTTTTTTTGTCTTCAACACCTAGAAAGTTGTGGTCTCAATTTTACAACTAAGAAAATAGAGACACTCCTTAAGTGACCTGGCCAAGTTCCCCCAGCTAGTCGGTCACCCCAGGACTAAAGATAAGACCCTCTGGCCAGGAGCACCAAGACCTCCCCAGCAAGGGACCATCTACCACACAGCCTTGGTCCCGTCAGGCTGTGTTCCGTTAATACATGTGCTGTGAGAACCCGAAGTGCCCTGATTGTTTCCTTCTGCTCCCTACCCTCAGGTGCCACCCAAGTACCAGTTCTGTTCTTCTGGGCCTTCAACGGGCTTCTGCTGGTGGTTGACACAACCGGAAAACCTAACTTCATCTCCCGCTACCGAATTCAGGTTGGCAAGAATGAACCAGTAAGTGTGGCAGTGGCTTCTCTGGGTCAAAGCATAGAGGGCACGAGCAAAAGCCACACTCACAATGCTCACCATGGGCCTGGGAGAGAGCATGGCCTCTGCAAGCCAAGTTACTGTGTAGAAGGTTGGAGAGAGGAAGTAATCTGCCCCAGATCTCAGAGCCACCCAGGCAGGACGAATATCCTGGTCCTCTGATTCCCATCCGTGGCTCTGCACCTGCCTGCACTGCCCCACAGCACTGTGATCAGCATTTTGGGAACCAGAATGATGGGCTCAGCCTAGTACCCGGCTGAGTGCAGAGACAGCAGGCAGCTTCCCCCTCAGTGGCCAGGGTAGGGATGGCCATGGCCGGATGCCAAAAGCACAGAGGAAGATAGCTGTTGGCACAGTGTCTGGCCCACAATGGATAGAGGGGTGTGATGTGTGGGCGGTGGCTGCTTTTCAAGCAGGTCCTCCTTCCCAGTCATTCACTTCAACACTTCAACGGCGGGTGTGTAGCTTATCACCAAGAAACCAGTCCTGGACCCTGCTTACAGGGAACTCCTGACCCAGTACCCAGGTCTTCCACTTACATGGCACTGGAAGGGAGCCTCCCCCCACACCCGCACCCCTCCTACCCCTCCAACCCTCCCACCCCCACCCCTAGACCGGCCTTCAGCCCAGTCTCCTGATTTGTGCTTTGACAACCTCCAGGAGCCTTTTCTTATGCAACAAGCTCATTCTTAACTCCAGATTCTTTCCCCAGCTCCACCTGGCTCCCTTCCCACAGAACACACTCATCTTCTAAATGCCGGCCCAGGTGCCTAGGTGGCTCATCTCGGCATCAGGGCATTCTGCCACAGCCCAGCACTCTTGAAAGCAGAATGGGTGAAAAATAATGCCCTTGACCCAGGATTTCAGAAGAGCCTCTTCCTGAACCAGAGCTACTGGCCAGGTGCACTGGCTCTGCTCATTTGAGACTGTCCCTGCCGGCCGATCCGGGGGCTTCCTCGGGGTTCAGCTTTGCACGCATGGGCTGGGGCTGATGTCAAAGCCAGTCGCTGGGCTGTTGAGAGCCCTTCATCTGTCAGACCGTGGCGGTCTCCTGACTGGGCACCACGGAGTAAATGCTCAAGGCCAAGGACTGTGTAACCTTCATGGTTCAGATAAGGAAACAGGCTCTGAGGTGTGACATGGGTAGCTGATGCATGCTCCAACTCTGACCCCAGGGCTCATGCTCTCACCCCGAGGCCACATGAGCTCTCAAGAGTATCCCCCACCTTGACAACATTCATGGTGACAGTCTACAGTGGTTGGAGAGCAACACAGGGAAGGGCTTTTTGCCTGCTGCCAAAGCCGAGGTTCAGAAAGGGGCCATGACTTGCTCAAGGTCAGAGTGTCACTAGGAAACACAGCCTGGGCCCCTCTCATCGGACTCCAGGTCTGGTGCTCCCGCAGTGTAGGCCTCCATAGGCGCCCAGCCCCCTGGCCTGTTTGCTCCCCTGCTCTCCTGGACAGCCGGTTGCATCTTCCCCTCCCTCCTCACATCCCCAACACTTCCTTCCCTGACCTCCAGGAGGGGGACAGCCTAGCTTCCTCCTTCACTAAGCAGAAGAAAGATCCCACCGGCTCTCTCCACCTCAGCCCGGGCTCTATCCACCCCAGGCCGCGAGCAGTACCTGCAAGCAGGCTGTTTGAAAGAATTGTCTGTAGGGTTTCCAGCTCCTCTCGGTCCACTCTTTCCACCCAGCATATTGTAATTACCAAAAAAGGTAAACATAGATACAGAAGTTGAAACAAAGCAGTACGATGATCACTCAGTCACATCACCTGGATTCACCACTTTTAAACATTTTACAGTATTTGCATTATGTAGATAGTAGAAATACAAATATGTACGCACCTGTAATTTTTAGCTTAACCATTCGGAAGTAAGTTCCAGACATTACAGATCTCGCCTGCAGTGCTTCAGCTGGTATTTCCCTGATAACCGCAAACCCACCGTTTCCCCTCTTGTGCGAACCTGCTCAGGTCAGGCCCTCACCCGCCGCCGCTCCACCCCAAGTGCTCTCAAAGGTTCCTCTCATTAGCCCTAGCAGGCTTGTCTTCACAGGGGCTTGTCTCTGCATCGTGCTGTATCTTCTCCTACCTGGGTTTCCACTTCTCCCATCTTAGTGGCCGCTCCTTCACGGTCTCCCTTCTGGTGTCTCCTCTGCTGCCCCGCCTCTTAATGCTAAGCATCCTGGGGTTCAGGCCTTGCTCCCCACCTCTGTCTCCACTCCCTCACTTTTCTCTTCCAGTGTCATGACTTTAAATACAGTCTATATGCCGACAGCGCACAGATTTCTATCTCTAGCCGGGGCTCTCTTCTGAATTCCAGGCTTGGATTGCCAGAGGCCTCTTTGACATCTCCCATCCAGAATGTCCCCAAGAGAAGTTCTCATCATCCCCTCAAAGTCTACCACCCACATTCTGGAAGGGAGTTCAGGGCAGGGCCGCCCTTCACTACCCCCACTGGTCCGAGCGGTCATTCTCTTCTGCCTACAGGACTGTTCTCACTCGTCTTTCTCTCGGTCTAGTCTTGCTCCTCCAGTCTGTGGTCCGCGCAGTGACTGGAGTAATCCTGTGAGAGTCTGTCACTTCTCTTCCCATCATGACCCCACATTTCCCTTGTATGAAAAGCCAGTTTTCCCAATGACCTACAAGGCCGTCTATGCTCTCACGCCTCCCCACCATTTTGGCCTCACCTCCTCCTTCCCACACTCGTCTCCGGTCAGAGATGCCCGCGAGAGGCAGACAGCCTTTCTCCAGCTGTGCGCTTCGCCTGAAGACCCCCTGCAGCTCTCCTTTTCCCTCACCTTCCTCCTCTCTTTGTTCAGATCTCACCATCTCCACAAAGCTCACCCTGACCATTCTATTTAAGATTCCTGGCACCAGGAATAGAAACTCAAGAAGGGGAGAAACCTTTGTTTTGCTCATGCTTGCTTCCCAGCACACAGGACACCGCCTGCAGTGTCGAGGGTGCTGAAGACCTATCAGCCGAATCACTGAAGGAGTAAACATGCTTAACACCCTCCTCTGGCTCAGGGTTTCCAGAAGGTGTATGACTTCATCTACAGGTGCTCCCAAAAAAGGCTGGCCTGGCCTGGCTTCACATGGGATGGAACTGAAAGCTTAGAGAGTGGATTCGAGTCAGTTAGTCCATGCCGTGCCAGAGAAAGCTGGAGGAAGAGCAAAGCTGAAGCCTGACCACCACTCAGAACCCCTCCAGCTCACGGGGGCAACTCAGGGAGAAATCCCTTCTGACCAGTCCCCAAACTAGTTTGTCAGGACCCAGGAAGTGACCCGTGGTCATGGGGCTATTCCAGGGAGCCCCAGTGCTCTGAGGAAGGGAAGGGTCAGGTACTGATTCTTGGGCAAATGCTGGCTATAGTATTGAGGCCCAGTATTGAGGGTGAGAGATTTTGAAGCCAACTCACCAGAGAAAACCTGGACAGAGTGCTCAGGCAGGTCCCATCCTGACAGCCCCACCATGAAAACCAGGAAGACCAAGTCACAGAAGTTTAGTCAAGACCTGGAGAGGCAGTTCTCTAGCTCACCTTCTCTTCACTCCGGGTCTGGTCAGGGAGGCTGGGCCACAGGAGGGGGCAGGTGACCTTGATCTCTGCACCTGCTATGGTCAAGCCTCTGTGGATGAGGAGGGGCTCAAAGGCTGAAAAAGGAGATCAACCTGAGAGTGGACAGCCTTCTCCAAGCACCCTGGAGGCACCCTACAGTGCCTGTCAGGAGTGTGTCTGGGCCCGGCTGGAGAAAGGGGGAGAACAGTGGTGACATTTGGCAGGAAGAAGACAGGCTCAGGCTGACTGGAGGCTGCTGAGAAGGGAGTTTCCAAAAGCAGGGTTATCACCGGATGGGCCACCCCAGGGCTTGGGCAGCAGCCGGGGACTGCTGGCTATGGCCAGATGTCACACCGAACATCCACCCCAGAGTGAGGGCCCCCTGAGAGCGGATCACAGCGAAGGCATTTCTAGAATGGAAAGACCTCCTTCCTTACCTTGGGCAGGTGGATGCCGAGAAACTACGCCAGTCTGTCCGCACAGTTCTCTTCAACCAGTGCGTGATCTCTCTGCCCATGCTGGTCTTCCTCTATCCCATCCTCAAGCTGCGGGGAGACCCCTGCCGCCGAGAGCTACCCACCTTCCACTGGTTCCTCCTGGAGCTGGCTATCTTCACTCTGATTGAGGAAGTCCTGTTCTACTACTCGCACCGGTGAGCTGGTCCCGGCCCAGACACAGCTGGCTGCTCACTCTCCTAGGGCTCACTCGGAAGGGAGGAAATTGAGGCCTCAGAGCAACACCACCTGGCCTCAAAAGCCGCCTCTTAGTTAACGTGGGCACCAACTGTTTGTTCCAAAACTGACAACTTGAGGCAACTGACAGACGTCCAGCAAAGAAAGCCGCTGCATTCATGTGCAGTGGGGCGCTTTCCCATTTGTTTCCTTACTGAATTCTTTGTGGGCGCCATCCCCACAGCTAGTACAGCTGAGGTAGAGAGAGGCAAAGTAACCCACCCCCAAATTATGCAGCATAAGAGGCGGGGTTAGAACGCAAAGGCAGGTCTGAGTGCCAATCCAATGTGTTTGCAACTTTGCTCCATAGGTGGAACTCTTAGCTCCTACCTTTGGTTTCTCATAGTCTGGTGGGAAAAGGAAAAGGGAGACTGGCAGATTATTAACTGTTAACTATTTTTCCAGGCTCCTTCACCACCCAGCATTCTACAAGAAAATCCACAAGAAACACCATGAGTGGACAGCTCCCATTGGCGTGATCTCGCTCTATGCCCACCCTATCGAGCATGTGGTCAGTAGAGGTCTCCTCTTCAGAGGCAAAGGGCAGATAGCCCCAACCACCTTCCCAAAGGCCTCCCACAAAGAATTAAGACCACAGTGGCCCTTTCTCCCCTCTTCCCATTCACCAGCTACCATTTATTGTTGACCCAGTCTGTGCTAGGCTTTGTGAGATGCCCAGCAGAAGTTATCTCAAACAGTAACTTGTCTGAAAGTTAAAAAGCTGAAGGACTCCAGTGACTCAAGGTCCTGCAACTCTTTCAGCTTCTCCAGATCTGAGTCAAAGAAGTCCTGCTGGTGCCACCCTGGGGCAAAGTGGACACCCGTTGGGTCCCCTCCATCTCCCTGGGGCCCACCTTCAAAACAGCCCTCCCTTTGCAGGTCTCCAACATGCTGCCGGTGATGGTGGGTCCCCTAATAATGGGCTCCCACTTGTCCTCCATCACCACGTGGTTCTCCTTGGCCCTCATCACCACCACCATTTCCCACTGTGGCTACCACCTACCTTTCCTGCCTTCACCTGAATTCCATGACTACCATCATCTCAAGTAAGACCTCTTTCCCCACTGTGGGTCCTTGGGCAATAGCCTTCACCTTCTCTCCTGGAGATTCTAGGAGCAGACATGACCCAGGTATCTTCAGTTTCCTTGTGATGGTACTAGTGGAGGGAGAGTTCTAGAGGTTGGCAGAATAAGGACCATGCTGGACCCAGATCACCTTGCTCTCTTCCTTCTTCCGAACACTGGGTCTTCCTGCAGCTGTGGGTTTTTAACCTTTACTTAGGTCCTGGGCCCTTTGAGTATCTAATGTAAGCTATAGACACTGTTAGAACAATGCATATACACCTAAGAATACTGCACACAATTCAAGGGGAATTGTCCATTTCCTCAGCATAGTGGTTATCGCGTCCACCTCACAAGGGGGACTGTCCTCTCTGAAAGCCTCCAGGCTTTTTCAAGTGTGGTCTACAAACCTCCAGCGCCATAATCACCTGAGATAACCTTGATAAAATGCAGGTTTTGGGGTTCCGCTGCACATTGCTGAACCAAAGCGTGTGGGGCAGCAGGACTCGCAAACTGCGTTTTAGTTAAATGTTCTGGTGCGGGATTCTGATGGAGGTGGCCCCTGAACCAACCTGAACAAGCCAAGCTCGGCCACACGTTCTGACTTGTGTGCAGCGGAGTCAGATAGCTTTTCAAAAGGAGAGCATAGGTTGTCAGTCCAGAGTGGCCCCATGAATGTGCACAACTCCCTGGGATGTTCTGATGGAGGCGGTCAGCATGTTGGGGATGGGTGTTTGGGGTCAGAGGGCTTAGAAATGTAAGGCTAGCATGAATGAAAAGAACAGCACACCAGTCTCCCATACTGTCCTCTCTCCTCCAGGTTCAACCAGTGCTATGGGGTGCTGGGGGTGCTGGACCACCTCCATGGGACCGACACAGTGTTCAAGCAGACTAAGGCCTACGAAAGACATATCCTCCTGCTGGGCTTCACCCCACTGTCTGAGAGCATCCCGGATGCCCTGAAGAAGATGGAGTGAGAGAGGGCCCCAGGGCCATCCTGGCTTTCCCCCTCAGTAGACTGCTTCGATGGCCTGAGGCATTCTGACTGCACCAAACTTGCTCCTCCAGCCATTCACTAATGACAGCACCACTGGGGCAGGGGGTTAAATCAGCTTCCCAGAAAAGCAGGCCAAGGATGGGGTCAGGGCTCCCCCAGCTGCCCCTGTTGTCCCTCAGAAGGAACAAGAAGTTGGCTTAAGGAAGGGGGTAAAACAGCTCCCCAGAATGGAGGCCAGTGAGAAGAAACCACTTTTTAGAGCGGTCCTGGTGAGTCCCTCTGGTCGTTTGCTGAGGAAGGGAAAAGATGACCCCAGATGACCTTTTTATGACCTAGACAAGATACAGAGAATGCAAAAGTAGCGGTGAGATAGGAAGCTACTGCCAGCTCTGGGAGATCTCCTCCGGGTGCCAGGGGGTGAGGGAACCAGAAGGGATTACTTTGCCCCTTCCTGTCGCTAAAAGCTTTTCTCAAATCCTACTCTGGCCAGGGCCAGGACACCCTCATTTCCCAAACACACAAACACACAGTCAGCTAACACAGGCCCCATTTCAACTCTGCCCCATTACAAACATCATCCCTCTGTGAAAAGAAAAAAGCCTATCACAGAGCGCCCCTCCCTGGATGAAAACCGGGATATCAAACAGATGCACACCAACTCCCATCTTCAGTCAGATGTGGAAACAGAAACCACAGGCCAAACCCTGCTGACCTGCTAAGCTGGCGGTCCTTTTATCCACAGAAGGGAGGGTCAGAGTTCCTGACCTTTGGGGACACCCAACTGAGGGGGCTAGAACCCTCTCAGAAAAGGCAAGAAAAACATGGCTGACCAAAGGGCAAAACCCTTTTCCTTCCCCCAGAGGATTAACCAGTTGTCTCAACACCATTTATTTCTAATGAAACTTTGTCAGGAACCTTATTATCTGAAACAAAACCAAAGACCTGCGTGGGCTGCAGCAGTCCCCGGCCTGGCCTTACCTTAGCAGCCAGACATTGTCAGGAACCCTGCAGCTCCCAAGGACAATCTGAAGACCACCATTATCAGTTACTAAACTCTTGTTCTTTGGACTTTCAGCTGTCAAGAAAACCATCCGTTGTTTTATTAACCACCTTAATACTAGATGGAGCCAAGTCTCCAGGCAGATCTAAGACTCCTTCCTTCCTATCAGCCCTACAACTCCAGACCTGCCCAGTACACCAACTGGGCACTTACCAGTGTCCTCCTTGGCCTTCAAAACCCCACCCACCCCTTCCCCTAGTCTGACCTTGGTGGGCCTGGCCCCATCCCCAAAACACCCATGCCCTGAGCTGCCGCAGCTGCTAACCCGCACGCGCAACCTATTCTTACAAGTAAACACTTAGGAAACAGCCCATCTTCAGTATACTTAATAGGGTAGGGAATGAGGAATGTGGAGGAGGAGGAAGAATAGATGCCTTTCTTCCTGTGAGGGCTTTAGACTTTGAGGTACTTAGAGGGTCAAGAGGCTGACAGTCTCTCATACCTTTTGGCAGCCAGGTGTCTGGGCTCTGAAAGAGGGGCCTGGGCCCGTTCTCTTCTTCAAACAGAATGGCCCAGAGGTTGGTGAACAAGTGAGACTTACAAAAAGGCAGACGTCACCAAATTCCCAATAGACCTTGTGAGGGTGAAAGTGGAAGGCATGGAAAATAAACTGATCTCTTAATTCCAGTAGGTGCTTCCATGTTTTCTCTGACTAGTCCGGACACTCCTAATCATGTGGCATCTGGGAGCCACAGCCGTGCAAGTAAACCATGGCCGCTCTGAGCATCCTTACCAGACTGTGGGAGTAGGGTGTCTGCCTGTCCCCAGATCCTCCTACAGAAGCCCCGGTTGCCACCTCAACTCTCCTTCAGCCCACGGAGGCAAGCAGTGGTCCTAAAGCACCTGCCCACGGAAATAATGGCGGAATTCTTTGGAAAAACACTTCTGCTGGGATGCTCCAGTGCTAGGCGTAAGAGTGCTCGGATTAATGGGTAGGGAAGGCCATGCCTCACTTCCAGTTTTATGATTCTACATCTAGGCCAGACTGGCATTCCAAACGTTTCTTCTGCCAGGGCCTGGCCTCACAGGTCAGGGAAAAGCCACCGAGAGCCCAGGGGCCGGTGATGGGTTGGGTGGGGTATAGTCATCATTCCAGCTTCAATCCTCCAGGCTCGCTGGTTGGCCTGGATTTCCCTAAGGCCACAGAGCACTGACCCGTTAGTCTTCTACAACCTAGCAGGAGAAGTCTTCAGTGAAGGGTGGTGCTGGCTGTCCATGAGGCATCCCAGCAACCCTGCTGGCTGTCTCCTTACAAGATGCCAAACCACAGCCAGAGAACAGAAATCCCGGGAGCCATGCAAGGTGGGCAGAACCCCCAGAGCTGCTGCCTGGCAGCTCTCCATTCTGTGGCACCGAATACCGCTGCCACGTCTCACCTGAGACCCAAGGTGGCCGTGAACTCAAGGCTGGCAAGAGCCTTCAAAAACCACTGGGGATTCCTCCTGGAACCATTCAGCATCAGCTCCGGGAGTCTGCTCCCTAGGCAGACTCCTCACAAGCCCGACAGCAGAGTCCTGCAAAAGCTTTCATTGCACATTGCACATTCCGACTGCAGGACTCCCTGGATCTGAGGCTCCATCCCTCAAGAGCTGTACCCCAGATGGGAGACCAGCCAATGTTTTGCCTTTTCAAGTTTTTATTTTTATACATTTTTTTGTATTAAAAAGAAAAGCATAATTACCACAAATTACAAAGGACTAAAGCAGGACTAGAATAATGAATGAATCACTTCAGCCTGGAAAGCAGATGCTCTCAATAATATTAATGTTATAATACAAGCTCATTCAAGTATTTTACATTTTTTTGTCCTTTTAAATGTGATATCCTAGCACATGGTAAAGATAATGTACTATGAGCGTAAGGTGGAACCTTCTCCGCAAAGCCAGATGACAAGTTTTCCTCGCCAGTGAGAAACGGGCCAGAAGTTCTTATCTCCTCTGCCTCTGCCATCGACATGGCTGGAGGAGAGGGCAGGGGCTGGGGCAAATCCAGGGGCCCTTCCACACAGGACATACTTTGGGTCCCACTCACGAGGGCACCAGATCATCCACACCACTGTACTCAGGCTTTTTGGCAAAAACAAAACCAAAACCCATGCCCACCCGCCCTTGCCCCTTCTCCCCACTTCCAGGGCCTGCTGAGCAGCTTACTTTCTTTTGTAAAATCAATCATTAGGAAAGGGGGAAAAATGAGCTACAATGGAACAAAACAAAAACGTAACAACTTTGACATGGGGGCTCAGCACCTGGGCCTGAGCCCCAGGGGTCCAGGCTGGGGCAGGGCCAGGCAGCCACTCTGCTGGGAGTGAGTCTGCCATCAGGTTCAGAAGAATGCAAGAGAACCCTGCCCCTTAGCAGGGCTGAGGCACTCAGACCTTGTGATGTTTGATGCCCAGAGGTTATACTGGCGTGGACCACTCGTGGAGGGGTACAGGATGAGTGGAAGGGTTTGGGCAGGCTGCTTTGTGTCTCAGGTCTTGGGACCCCCACGGGAGGGTGGTGGGTGTGAAGCGGCAAGCCCCTGATGGCTCCGGCCGCTCCTGGCATGCCTGTCACAGATACGTCGGTCCTAAATTCAAGTGTCTTCAGAAAGTGAAGATGTAAACTACTCTTTGCAACATTAACTCCTAACATGTTACAAAAAAAGAAAAAGAAAAAGCCCCTCCCCCCATCCTCAGCCTGTGATGAGATGAAGTCCTCACCTCCCCACCCCAAAGGGGCTTCCTCTCTCTGGGGTGTCTGTGGGAGGATCAGGGAGGGGATGGCAGCCCCCTGGCCTGGGAGTAAACTCTAGGTAAGAAAAGCCTTTCCGCACACCCCCAAGGCTTCCTTGCGCCCCCAAACCCGGCAGAGGACCAACACTGAGGTTCTATGGTGCTGGCTACAGTACAGGGCTGAGCGACCCAATGAAAGGGGTAAAAAGGGAAGAAGGGATGCAGGAGTCCAGCATCTGGTACAACGCAGGGCAGGCACCAAACAGCAGGGAAGGCCTCCGATCCCACTTACAGAGCAAAGACCAGACACTCATCCTTGACTTTCAAGACAAACCAGGTCACAGGAACTGAGGTGGGCTTCCCACATACTAACCACTGGGAGCGCAGAGCTTGCCAGTCTGGGATATTGTCTCCTGCTCCTGATCTTTAGGCCCAACAGAAGAAACAGTTAGAAAGAGGGCCAAGGAAGTGTCAGCAATGGAGCAACACTACCATCAACTTCTCCGTGCTGCCCGGTCCCCACTACGGGGGAACATATCGTCATGCCCGCACCCGACACACAGCTCAATCTGTGTGGGTCAGTCCTTCGTCACCCTCCCTAGTTTCGGGTGCCAGCGGACTCCAACCATGCCACTGTCGCTCAGCCCGACCCCAGCAGTCAGTGGCTGGAGAAGAGAAGTCAGGTATACTCTATGTCCACATATACCTTCCTGCCGCGGGGCTTCTCCAACTGGCAGGATTCCCCCCAGCCCTCAAATCCTCCTCATCCCTCATTCCCAGGCAGGGTCAATTGGGAGGGTGGGCAGAGATGGCTTGCAGAGGGGGGATGCAAGATGGGGAGACCCCACCAGACCCAAGGGAGGCAAATGGCATCCTTCTCCGCCTGTTAGGAGACAAAGCCTCCTTGAGGTCTCAGAGCTTTCCGGGCAACATGTTCCCCAGCCTCGGCTGCCAGGCGTTCACCTTTCCCCTTGGAGGTGGGGGGAGACGGTTAAGCTGAGGCCAAGTGTGTCCCAGATCCAGGCCGATGCTCTTCTTCAACAGTTTGAAGCCAACCTGGCCTTGGGGTTCCCAGGGTAGGATGAAGGGTGTCACGGCAGGACGGGGCCTGTCATGAAGCAACAGCAAGCAGAGCGAGGACACGACAGTGGCAGCAGTGTACAGACACAGGACGTCAGCTTCAAACGATGCAACAGCAGGGGTATTTCAGGGACGGCTCTATGTGAGCCGCCCCCAACTCTCTTGCCTACAGGCAGGAGGCACTGTACATGCAACTCAGTCCAGAGGAAGATTCTAGCCAATCCAGCCCAGGCACATCCAGAGAAGGTGTGAGCTCTTCGAGTTGACTCCACCGAGGAAAACAGGCATTTGGGTATTTCAGATTCCCGCTCCACAATAAGGCAACTTTTAAAAAAATATTATTTCCAAGAACAAAACAAAACAAAAAACAAAATCCAAGGGTAGGGGAAAGACATCACTTTCTGTGGATTAGGTGGGGGTTTTCTGATTTATTTTTTTGGTCTTTTATGGTCGATTTTGTCTTTTTTTTTTTTTTTTTCCATTTTTCCAAGGATGGAAAGGTCAGAGAAAAATAAAATAAATCATCTTTCAATAGTCTTTTCTGGTATGAGCAGCGTCTCTCTGGGCTGGGGACTAAGGGGTATGGGGAGAGGGGGTGGGGAGAGGATGAAACCTTCCCCTGCCCCCACTTCTAGATCCTTTGGTTTCCTTCTCCCAGAAGATGGCAGAAGGGCATGGTGGGGACAGCAGGGGGAGAACATGGTGATGACAAGCCCCAGATGATCAGGGGGCTGATGCTTGGGGCCCAGGGACGCTGCCAGAGCCTTCCATGGGACAGTGCTGGGCAATGGGGCCCACAGGGCCTTCTTGTGGGCTGCATAGTTGGCTTGAGGGGGAGCAGGAGGCTGTGGCTGGGAACCAGGGTGGCGGCCTACCAGCCGCGGGCAGGGCTACAGAGTGATTTTGGTAATCCAGACGAACTATCAATAATTTAAAACTTGATATATATATATATATATATATAAAAAAAATCTCCCCCCTTTCCCTCCCCCCCCTTAGAAGAAGCTAGGATGTGAAGAAGAGTCATGGAGAGAGGAGGGGGAAGAGGGTATGTGGAGGCTCCTGCCCAGGGGTACCTCTGATAGCCCAAATGGTGTACACGTTGCTACTCAGCACGAAGGCCCATTCTAATGACTTGAGGCCTGTCCCTTTTCTGTCCCCTCTCCTGGGACTGGGCACCCCCATGGACTCTTGCCCACCCCGTCCCCACCCCCCCAAACCCCAGGGCTAATGGGCTTTTCACTTTCCCAAAGTCTGTGTGTCCGAGTGCTGGCTCGTCCATTTGGCATCCTCCCGGACGGGCTGGCCAGTGGGTGGTGTAGGGGGTTGGCTGATCATGGTGGTGGGCCTGCTGGAAGACTGGGAGGGGCATCGCTTCCTGCCCTCGCCGCTGCCACCTCCTGCCGCCACTGGATGTCGCTTGTGGTTGCCCTCCTCACCCATGGGGGGCTGTAACAGAGAAGGGGATCACGGTGATTAGCAGCCACGACCCAGACCCCCTTCCTTGCCAGGCCTCTCTAGAGACTTACCTTCTTACCTCCAAATGTAGGTAACAGGTGTAACCTTAAAAACCAATTACCTGTTTTACGAAGCACATCTCTGTGGCAAGATGGCAAGCCCCATGCTGTTTTCTGCATATTCACTCACGGGGTCTATACTACCCTTTGATGGAGACATGATCATCCCCAAAGTAAAGCACAAAAAAAATAATTTGCCCAGGGTCCCATAGCTTGTAACCGGTGGAGACAAAATGTGGATTAGACCCATCTACTTCCGAAGCCCAGGCCTTCACCTATGCAAGTCTCTGCTCCCCTTCTGAGAAGGGACTGCTGCTCAGATGACGATGCGTGGAATGTGGCCTGCAAACCCCAAGGCGTCTCAGCTCAGAAGGCCCGGATACTCTTGGGGATTGCCTCATCTCCTATGATGCTCCAAAGAGGACACTGACCTGGGACGCCTGGATGGCTCAGTGGGTTAAAGCAAAGCCTCTGCCTTCAGCTCAGGTCATGATCCCGGGGTCCTGGGATTGAGCCCCGCATCGGGCTCCCTGCTCAGCAGGAAGCCTGCTTCCCCCTCTCTCTCTCTCTGCCTGCCTCTCTGCCTATTTGTGATCTCTGTCTGTCAAATAAATAAGTAAAGTCTTAAAAAAAAAAAAAAAAAAAAAAAGAGGACACTGACCTAAGAGTCAGACCATGATCCAGTCTGGACTCATGGCTACCAAAGGTGACCTCAACGACATGCCCTTCCATTTCCAGGTGTCAAAGCTCAGCCCTTCTTGTCCCCACCTCCACAGGTTTTCCTACTACAAGGCTCCTCTGTACATGTGTGCAAATTTGCCTCCCTCTAGCCCCCAAATGAGGAGGTGCTCAAGGATGGAAGACAACAGATTCCTCTTTATACTGGGAGGGCTGAGCAGCACTGCCACCATCTCACTGGGTGGTCATGGGCTCCCATTTACCCACTGGTTCAGCAACAGTAACAATAAACTCTGCCTCCTTCACCACATTATAAAGGTTAAAGGAGATCAATATAAAGTGCCCAGCACAGTGCCTGGCCCATGGTAATCACTCAATCAGTGGCAGTTTTTTAATACATTTGAGGAGTACTATTGTTACTTACTTATATTTATATTTTTGCTAAAAGGCTCCAAAGGGAATAAGATGATTAGCATACATCTAACATATTACAAACTCTGTAAAAGAAAAAGTTTCATTTCTGGACTCCCTGAAGCACATGTAACACAGAGACATCCATCACTCTAGTGCTTCCCTTGATATGTCTAGCAGCAGTAACTCTGAACCACCACTGGATGTCACCATTGAGTCACTGCTCTGAGAAGACAAGACCGTGGCTGTGGTGGTGGGGTGTTAAACAGAATCTATAAACTTCTAGGGCTGGAACTGGCGTCTTCAGAAAAAACGACTTTTACTTGAGTACTCACCCCAGTCAACTAGTTATGGTTGACCAGGGCTCACCAGTAAGGAGGGGTAGGAGATAAAAGGGAGAGGGCATTAGGATATTTAGCTACGAGAACATGGGAGGGAGGGAGAAGCAACCATAAAAACCCCTCCAATTAGGGGTAAGAGTCCACTTCTCACCCTCTATTTTACAGGTGAAGACCTGTAAGAGTTCCTAAGCCAGTGGCACAGCTGGGACAAGACCCCAGGTATCCTGATCTCTGGTCCAGTTTTCTGTCCAGGACAGGGGTCAGAAAAAGGAGAGACTTTCACTCACATCCACTCGGAAGTCTTCCAGACGTCGGAATTTGCCGAGGTATTCTTGAAGTTTGGGGTCAATGTCCAAATTTTTGGCTTTGGAATATTTCAAGAAGGCCCAGAACTTCTCCAGTCCATAGAGTTGGCCTACAGAAAAGAAGAGGCAGAGTCAGAGAGAAGCCAGGCTGGTGAGGAGTTGAGAATAAAGAGGCTCAGGGAACCAGGAGGTGGGATGTGACCTGGATTGACCCAGGGAGGGAGAAGGGAAAGAAGGCCTGGATGACCAGGCCTTGCAGAACTCCAACTCCAGCTCTCACCAGCTTCATAGTCCTTCACCGTTTCCTCCTGAAAATCCTTGAAGATATCCAGCCGGAACTTCTTTTCTAGGCCATAACTGTAGTATCGAAAAAGGCACTCCAAACCATATCTGTAGAACACAAGCCAGTAAAATTGGGACACGGTTTCTGTATTTGTACAACAGGGAAATATACCTGCATCCCAAATGAACTAGGAAACCATTTAAGCATACGGATTTTCAAGAAAATGCTAACTAATCTTCAAGAAGACTAATATTTAATGCTAGTCTAAGTCGGGTCTAGCAGTTTATGGTTTGCCAGGGGCCAGCAAACTCCAGAAAAAAGAACAATGACCCCTGCCCACACTCATTTGTTCATGAAACGTCACTGGCTTCTTTGTGCCAGAGGAGCAGAGCTGAGTACTTGTAACAGACAGCTCCCCCTCCAATGTCTGGCAAAGCCTGAAATATTTCTCATATGTCCCTGTACAGAAAAAGTCTGCCAGGGACGAGCTCTCTACAAAGTCATGTGGCCATGTTCGTTAGTAAGTTTGCTTATCTGACCTCAGAAACTTTATTTCTAGGGCACCTGGTGGCTCAGTTGGTTAAGCGTGACTTTGGCTCAGGCTGTGATCTTGGGATCCTGGAATTGAGCCCCGTGTCGAGCTCCCCGCTCAGCAGGAAGCCTGCTTCTCCCTCTCTGCACACTTCCCCACTTGTGCTTGCTCTCTCTCGCTCTCTCGCAAATAAATGAAATTTTTTTTAAAAAATAAAAATTTTACTTCTACGAACAGTATGCCAGGGAAATGACAAAAAATACATTTTTGTATTTTACAGATATATAAAACTAATCATAACATTATTAAAATTTAAATGTCTTAGAAAAGCAGTTAAGAAAAATCATGGTAAATCTGTACAACAGAATATAAATTGTTAGGAATTATAACCTGAGGTACCCACATGGTGCAGTCAGTTGAATGTCCAACATTTGATTTCAGCTCAGATAGTGATCTTAGGGTTGTGAGATCGAGCCCCGTGTTGGGCTCCATGTTTAGCATAGAGTCTGATTAGGAGTCTCTCTCTCTTTTCTTTCCTTCTGCCCCTCACCACCTTGTGTGCTTGCATTCAGTGCTAACTCGCTCACTCTCACTCAAATAAATAAATCTTTCCAAAAAATTACAACTTAAGGGGCGCCTGGGTGGCTCAGTGGGTTAAAGCCTCTGCCTTCAGCTCAGGTCATGATCCCGGGGTCCTGGGATCAAGCCCTGCATCGGGCTCTCTGCTCAGCAGGAAGGCTGCTTCCCTTCCTCTCTCTCTGCCTGCCTCTCTGCCTACTTGTGATCTCTGTCTGTTAAATAAATAAATAAAAACTTAAAAAAATATATATAACTTAAATCTATATCAAGGAATACTGAGATGCTTATGATAGATTATCAAGTGGAAAAAATGTGTTTCAAAATGTTATGTGAGGGGCACCTCGGTGGCACAGTGGGTTAAAGCCGCTGCCTTCAGCTCGGGTCATGATCCCAGGGCCCTGGGATCGAGCCCCACATCGGGCTCTCTGCTCAGCAGGGAGCCTGCTTCCTCCTCTCTCTGACTGCCTCTCTGCCTACTTGTGATTTCTGTCATATAAATAAATAAATAAATCTTAACAAAAAAATGTTATGTGATAATGAGCCCACTTTATAAACAAATATGTAATTTCCACATCTACACAGGTATGCAAAGTCTGGAAGGGCACATACTTTTTTTTAAGATTTTATTTATTTGACAGAGAGAGAGATCACAAGTAGGGAGAGAGGCAGGCAGATACAGAGAGGGAAGCAGGCTCCCTGCAGTGCAGAGAGCCCAATGTGGGGCTTGATCCCAGGACCCTGAGATCATGACCTGAGCCAAAGACAGAGGCTTAATCCACTGAGTCATCCAGGCACCCCCTGGAAGGGCACATACTTAAATATATCAACACTGGTTATCTCTGGGAGTTGGGATTTTCAAATGATCTTATCTGTATTTTCGAAACTTTCAACAAAAAGCATGCAAGAATTTCTGTAAGACAAGAAACTTAAATATTTTAATGACATGGAAAAAAGCAATGCTTATAAATGATAAGAAACAAACAGGAGGGGCGCCTGGGTGGCTCAGCTATTAAGTGTCTGCCTTCAGCTTGGGTCCTGATATCGAGCCCTGCATTAGGCTCTCTGCTCAGCAGGGAACCTGCTTCTCCCTCTCCCTCTGCTGCTCCCCCTGCTTGTGCTCGCTCTCTCTCACTGTCTCTCTCTCCATCAGATAAATAAAATCTTAAAAAAAAAAAAAAAAAAAAAAAAAAAAGATACCAACGGGGTGCCTGAGTGGCTCAGTGGGTTAAAGCCTCTATCTTTGGCTCAGGTCATGATCTCAAGGTCCTGGGATCGAGCCCCGCATCGGGCTCTCTGCTCGTCAGGGAGCCTGCTTCCTCCTCTCTACCTGCCTCTCTGCCTACTTATAATCTGTCAAATAAATAAATAAAAATCTTAAAAAAAAAAAAAAAAAGATACCAATAGGCATTCATGTGATGATCTAAATGCATTAAATATGGCAAGACATTAACACTGGTAATTTCTGGATTGAAGGGTTTCTCTCCCCACAGCTTCTTAAACATTTCTGAGGGGCACCTGGGTGGCTTAGTTGTTAAGTGTCAGCCTTTGGCTCAGGTCATGATCCCAGAGTCCTGGGATCCAGCCCCGCATCAGCCTCCCTGCTCAGCTGGAAGCCTGCTTCTCCCTCTCCCAACTCTCCCTGCTTGTGTTCCCTCTCTCGCTGTGTCTCTGTCAAATAATAAAATCTTAAAAAAATATATTTCTGTACTTTCCAAATTGCTTACAGAGAGAATCTTTTATTTGGGGGAAAGAAAAGTATCTTTAAAAGGTATTTGGTTTTGTTTTTAAGATTTTATCTTCTTGACAGAGAGAGCAAGCATGGAAGCAGGGGGAGCAGTAGGCAGAGGGAGAGGGAGATGCAGGCTCTCCATGGAGCAGGAAGCCTGATCTGCGGATCAATCCCAGGACCTTGCAATCACAACCCGAGAGGAAGGCAGATGCCTGACTGAGCCACATAGGTGCTCCAGGTATTTGTTTCTTAATAGCAAAATACTGAAAACAACCAAAGTATCTATTAACAGGAGACTGGTTAAATAAGTTGGGATACATCCATACGGCTTAAGCCTATACTGGCTATAAAAAGCAACAAGAAAGTTATTTATATATGGACATGGAATGATCTCTAAAACACAGTATTAGGAATGCCTGAGTGGCCCATTTGGTTAAGTGCCTGCCTTCGGCTCATGTAACGATCTCAGGGTCCTGGGATCAAGTCCCGCATTAGACTCCCTGCTCAGTGGGGGCCTGCTTCTCCCTCTGCCAAACACTCGTGCTGCTTGTGCTATCTCTGACAAATAAATAAATAAGCAAACAAATAAAATCTTTAAAAAAAATTTTTTTTATTTAAAAAAGTGCAAAAAAAAATCGGGGCGCCTGGGTGGCTCAGTGGGTTAAGCCTCTGCCTTCGGCTCAGGTCATGATCCTGGGATTGAGCCCCGCATCAGGCTCTCTGTTCTGTGTGGAGCCTGCTTCCCTCCTCTCTCTGTCTCTGCCTCTCTGCCTCCTTGTGACCTCTCTGTCAGATAAATAAATAAAATCTTTAAAAAAAAAAATAAGTGCAAAAAAATAAACTGCAAAATAGTATCTAATAGAGACTAATCTCTGGGTAAACAACAGGGACCTAGTAGGAGACTACAGGGATATCCTTGCTTACTCAAGCAAAGTATTTTTAGGAAAGCCCACAGGCTTCTGACCATGCTCACTGTCTGTGGGGAAAGAACTGGAGGCAGGGTGTGGCTGAGGAGACCGCTCATGATACAATCTTTGACCTCTCTGCATCTGAACCATGTGAACATTATTACTCATTCAAAAATTATCATCCTTAGGGGCGCCTGGGTGGCTCAGTGGGTTAAGCCGCTGCCTTCGGCTCAGGTCATGATCTCAGGGTCCTGGGATCCAGTCCCGCATCGGGCTCTCTGCTCAGCAGAAAGCCTGCTTCCCTCTCTCTCTGCCTGCCTCTCCATCTACTTGTGATTTCTCTCTGTCAAATAAATAAATAAAATCTTTAAAAAAAAAAAATTATCATCCTTTTATGAAGTATATTTGGGATATACACCAGAGATTTTTGGTTACAGTTCTGGAAGCAGACCCACCAGGATCGCTCACCCCCCACACAAGCACCAGCCAGCCCCCACCCCGCACCCAACATGCCACTCACCTGTAGCCTTCTTTGGCATCCTCCAGAGCCAGCTGCTTGAACTCCTCATACATCTTCTTGTTGAAGTGATCTCGGAGGAAGAAGGACCAGAAGCGGAAGAGAGTGTTCATCTCCTGAGACTGGCCGATGCCCAAGCGTTTCCGCTCTGAGGGGGAAGGAAGGAGGAAAGACGTGTTAGGGCCACACTGCCTGTGATTCAGGGGACAAATGTTCTTGGGCTCAAGGACTTGGTCCTTTCTCCTATACCCTCTCCCCCACCAATTCCCTGGCTCATCCCTGTCCTTGTGGTGTTTGAAGAGACAGTTACTGAACATGATCCTGTGTCAGGCCCTGCTGTGGGGCACCCAGAAGCAGGTGGCATCGGTTTCTAAACCAAGTCACCGCAGTCTAGCTTTTCACCTCAAATATGACTGCTCTCAAGCGTAGCTGAAGAAGGAAAAGCATCAACAAATAATTTGGTAATCTAACAACTTATATTAATTATTTATTACCAATTATTATTTCAGGAATCCTAGACATTAACAATTAAAAGAGTAACATTAAAAACACACACCACAGAACAAACAACAAAAGAAGAAATAAATTTAGTATCATTAAAAAAAAAACACGGGCGGGCGCTTGGGTGGCTCAATAGGTTGAGCCGCTGCCTTCGGCTCAGGTCGTGATCTCAGGGTCCTGGGATCCAGTCCCACATTGGGCTCTCTGCTCAGCAGGGAGCCTGCTTCCTTCTCTCTCTCTCTCTGCCTGCCTCTGCCTACTTGTGATCTCTCTCTGTCAAATAAATAAATAAAATCTTTAAAACAAACAAACAAACAAAAAAAACACACAAAAAAAACAAACCACGGGCGCCTGAGTGGCTCAATCAAGAATCTGCCTTTGGCTCAGGTCTTCGTCCCAGGGTTGTGGGATCGAGTCCCACATCGGGCTCCTTAAGCCTGCTTCTCCCTCTGCCTGCCACTCCCTTCCCTGCTTGTGCTTACACTCTTGTTTTGACAAATAAATAAAATCTTAAAACTACTAAAAAATAAGTAAGTTTTCCTCAAAATAAATATAATATAAAATAAAAACCTCTGTGCTTCAAAGGACATCATCAACAAAGTGAAAAAACAAGCCACAGAGTGGAAAACAGTATTTGCAAATCATGAATCTGATAAGGGACTTGTACCTACAATATATAAAAAACTCTTATAATTTAATAATAAAGACAAATAATCTAGTTAAAAAGTAGGCAAAGGAACTGAATGGACATTTCTCCAAAGATATACAAATGGCCAATAAGCCCATGAAAAAAAATGTTCAGCACGAACAGCTATGGGGTTGGGGGGGTGGGACGCAAATCTAACCCCCCAGGAGGTATTACTTATCACTTCACACCTACTAGGATGGCCACTACCAGAAAGACAGACAACAAGTGTTGGGGGGACTCAAAGCCATCAGAAGCCTCATGCTTTCTATCAGGAACAACAAATGGAGGCCCCTCTTTGGGAAAAAGTCTCACAACTCCTCCGAAGGTTAAACAACAGAGTTATCACATGACTCTGCACATGAAAACCTACGCCCACAGAAAAATGGACATGTTCATGGTGGCATTATTCAGCAGAGACAGAAAGTGGAAACCCAAAGGCCCATCGGTGACAGAGAGACATGAAATGTCCCTCTACTGAAGTGCTAGCCAGCCTCGGACAGGAGTGAAGTACTGGTACCGTGCTACCACAGAGATCGTGCTACCACAGAGATCGAGTGTGAGAACAGCACGCTCGGGAAGAGGCCAGCCACAAAGGACCGCTGATGGGATGATTCTATTTACGGGAAAAGTCTAGAACAGGCAAATCCTTAAGACTGCAGGTTGTGCAGGCCTGGGAGGAGCTGCAGGGGAGGAGGTGGGAAGTGACTGGTAAGGCGCACAGGTTCTCTTCCGCGATGCTAATGAAAATATTCCAACATCGATGCCGGGGACAGACACACAATGCTGGAATATACTAAAAGCCACTGCACGACACTGCGCACTTTAAATGGGTCGACTGTGGAGTATGTGAATTCTGTCTCAAAAAAGCAGTCACCACACACCCAAATACACAGGGGAGTAAGACAGATGAGCGAAGCACTTAGCAGCCATGTGCTGCTAACTGAGAAGGGGTGTGGGGGGAGGAATTAAAAGTAACAACTCCGCAGGAGCACTGAGATTGCTTCTGAGCATCTTTACAGCCAAACTGACAATCTACAGTTAAAAGATATCTCACTGTATGATAAAAGGAAACACATGGGAATATCTAGACAGTCTTTCCTTACACCACCTTCTAAAAGCAGGGGTCAGCAAACTTTTTTCTATAAAAGACCAGAGTAAATATTTTAAGCTTTATAGGCTTCATGTGGTCTCAGTCGTAGGTTCCTCTTTTTTCCTTCATAACCCCTCAAAAATGTAAAAACTGTTCTAAGCTCAAGGGCCATACAAAAATAGGCAGCTAGCTGGATTTGGTCTACAGGCCATGGGTAAGCGCCCCTGTTCTAGAGAATCTATGCCGCCCCACGCACACCCTTTTATGATCAACAGTGGGCCACAGTGGACAACAGCCGACTTAACAGCCATGCCAGAAATAGGTAAACTTTTGATACCTTTTTATTATCAATAGAGGAAGATCAAGGAACAGAAATGTTCTGAGTATCAGATTCTTTTAGCTTCCTGTATTCCAAAACTACGTGGCCTGAGTCTAACTCCAATCTTTCTTGCTCTAAGGTCAGAAGAAAGCAGAATCACCTGCTCCACCAGCCCTTACACTCTGGCCCCCGAGGCTAGGCCCCTCTGCCCCTGTGCTACTTACCATTAAGGCAGCGCCTACGATACTTGTGGTAGACGTGTTGTGTGAAGCCATTTTCCTTGAGCAGCTCATGGGAAGGGTGCTGGAACTTGGGCAGAGACTGTGGGGTACAGCCATAGCTGCCAACTGCAGGTGTCCCTTCTGAGGGGCTGGAGCTAGAGGCCAGGAGAGAGACAGTGTCACCAGGTTCCCTGGAGCAGCTGGCCATCAGGTAAGGAGGGGCTCCTCTGGTCCATCAGCCAAGATCTAGCCTCTCAAAGGGCAACAAAGAGACCTAAGTACTATGGTAGGCCAACCGACATCCTTCGGCCTGATCACTCTTCGAGTCGACCTTTGATGGGTTTTACAAAGCAGCCACTGAGGCTCACACAGACTGGGAGACTTGTCCTGGGTCATGGACTGTTGTACATCCCAGATTGGCATAATGCCCAAACCTGAGCTTATAAGCATTTATTTAACCCAGGTTCACATTTAACTTTGTTTGATGAACTATTATGGGGTAATCCATCTGTATTTTTCTTTAAAACCACACCTATTCCCAGTCTGTGCCATCTGTGCAAGGAGTAGAGTGCCCAGGAATCTGTATTTTTCTTTAATGACCTGGCTATCCTGAGGCAGGCAGCGGGTATCTACCTCCAAAAATCAATTCACAGATATTCTCTGAGAGCCTCTGGTCTGAAGGGCTGTGACACCACTTCTTTGGGAAAATTTTCCCAGGCCCTGGATTTACTTCTCTAGACTTCTTCAGATTTGGGGGTTTAGGTAAGGACCCCTTCTTTAATTTACAGACCAAAGAGGTTCCTTCCTCTTGGTTCCATCCACTGCCTGGCTTTCCCGCCCACCCTGCCATCAGCCTCATCTCTCCTCTCCACTGCGCCAGCACCTGATGGATGCCGTCCGGGGCCTGTGCTCTCGGGAATCCATCACCCAGCCCACGTGACTCTCCAAGGGCGGGTTTGAGCTGTGTCTTGTCTTCCTTTTTCGAGGCATCTGCAAAGGTCAGTCCAGAGTATGTTATTAACTCACAGAACTCTGAGAAACACCAAGCATTTGTAGGACTAAGATTCCTTCATGTGTGTGAGTTCTTCACAATTTAGAAAAAATTTCTTTATCTAGTCTCTCACACATGAGGTCCACAGCTCTGAGCCAGAGACTGGTCACGTCTATCCCATAGGTGAGAAAACTGAGGTTTGGGAGCCCAAGGAGCCAGCTGCTCAATCCTCCTTGGGCCTTATCATGGCGACACGGGGCTACCAACTCTCACACCCAGTGCCTTCCTCAGATGTGGCCACCCGATCCCGAGGCAGCCCACCTTCCTAAGAACACAGAGCAGGTCTGGGATTTGGCAGTCTCCTGGCTCAGGCAAGGGAATGCAGCAAAGCACTGGAATGCGGTCAAGTGAGCCCAAGACTCTTAGCCACGCAGCAGGAGCCCCTCACCTTGGCATCTAGCGTCCGTCCTTCTTTCACTACTGGGTAAAACCGTGATGTCTGACTTGAGTCTTTGAGTTGTGGTGTCCGGGGAGTGCGGGGGGTCCTGGCATTGCGGTAGTTTGGCGACTCTGGGACAGTGGTTGGTAGAGAACGGGCAATGGTGGAGGGCTCAGGAGCACCGAACAGTTTGTTGGCCAGGGCGTCGGTGGGGACTGCAGAGAGAGAGAGTGGGCCAGTGAGCGGGGGGTGGGCCTGTGACTGACTGCACCTGGGAAGCCCCCCGTCAGAGGGCTGTACTCTCCCACCCAGGCCAAGTGGTACCCCTCTCTCACCTTGTTGGAAGCGGGGTGGCCCAGGAGGGACCTCCTGGTTGGGATCCACGGGGGGCTCTGGGGTTAGTGTATCAAACTGCTCCCGGCTGATCATGTTGACTTTCTTGAAGTTCTCGACTTCTTGCTGTGGAGGATACAGAATGGGTGGGGTGTCGGTGTTAGTAAGAAGACTGCCCCAGCCTGTTTAGGAATCAAGACATGCAGGAAGTTGCAGGGGGCAGCTCCCACGTCCACATACGTGGAATTCTGGTCCCCAGGCTCTCAGCTGCCCCACACCATTCCCCAGCCCCAGTTACCTGGACACCAGCGTGCCGACCCAGAAGGGCTGAGTGCTGGCCCAGCCCTCTTTACAGCAAGGCTAGATGAGGAGCTCCGCACAGGCTGCTGACTCTCCTCTTGCCACTGTCTCCTCACCTCCACCAAACTCCCTGCTGCTTACTACAGCACAGGCTCACCTCACAGCTACTTTGGACAAATCTGCAAGTTTTGACTGTTTCCAGTCAGCAGGGATTTTTTTTTTTTAAACCTGTCTTTTCTCTAATTTCCATACTCAAAACAGGCTCCTGAAAACTTTTATATAGGCCTACATTTTTAAGAAGAGAATAATCCAGTCTGTTCTTCTCTTCCCCACAAGTGTGGCTGTCAGGACACTGAACATGGATGCTGAGGCAGCACAGTGATCGCCTCTAACAGGGACACAGCTTACAAAGTGTCTCTCCATCTCTCCTCACTTCATGCCCCTGCAAAGTGTGACTTACCACCCTCTCTTGATACACAAGGATACTGAGACTCTGTGCCCAAGGGCACACAGCGAATCAGCCTTCCTCACTCCCACAGATTACAGACACCCCAGGCTCCACCCCCACTGCTGTGTCCAAGCCTCACCTTGATCTGGGAATACTCAGGCTCAAACTTCTCGGTCCACAGGTCCTGCTCGTAGTAGAAGAGCCCATCGTTAATGACCTTGGCCAGCTCCGCGCTCATCTTGGCACGCGAGGTATGGTTGCCTGTGCGGTCCCCCCCAGGGTGCCGACGCATGTAAGGCGGCGTCTGGGTGACAATGAGGATCTTGTTCACATCCCGGTCATCAATCTCATAGTCAGAGTCCTCATCAGACCAGGCGGTGAAGGTGTTCTTCCGCCCATCCATTTGCTCCATCTCCTCGTCAAACAGGAAATCGAGCTCCTCTTGCTCCTCCTGCTCCTTGGACATGAGCTGCTGAGAGGGCAGCTGCTGGGGCAGAGAGGTTGGGTGGAGGAACCTGGGCTCCTCGGACTTCTAAAATGAGGAAAATGAAGAATGCGGGGTGAGATTACCAGGGGGTCTTGGACTAGCCTCTGTAGCTGTCACCGAGAGAGAGGCCCTGGCAATGCCAGCAAGCCACAGCTGCCAGCCTTGCAGCCTGTCGCCTACGACTCTAGGCTTCCTCTCTCCCAGCTGACATCACAGTCATTCTCAAACGGTGAGGGGACAAGGCCCTGCAGCCACCTGTGCTCTCATTTACCTAGCCTGGGAGTGGGCACACGATTCTACCCGTTGATCCATCCATTCCATCTATCCAAAATCTCTCCAAGAAAAGGAGAGCTTCATCAGACAGGGACCACGGCTGCCTTGCTTTCCATCATATCCTTAGTACCTAGACTGGGACTTAGCAATAGCAGATGTTCAACTCTTTTTTTTTTTTTTCCATTTGACACAGAATGAGAGAGAGACAGCGAGAGAGGGAACAAAGCAGGGGGAGTGGGAGAGGGAGAAGCAGGTTCCCCACTGAGCAAAGGGCCTGATGAAGGCCTCAATCCCAGGACCCTGGGATCATGACCTGAGCTGAAGGCAGATGCTTAACTACCCCAGATGCTCAACTCTTTGATGAGTTAACAAGAACCCACTGATACCAGGACCTATAGAAGACACAATTCTTGAACTTAAGGCAGCTCACAGTTTGGCAGGAGAAAAGTCAAACCACCAGCCAGCCAAATGCAGTGTGGTATTGGTCAAGAGTAAAAAAAGAATTTGTGGACTACACAGGGATCGGCACTTAACCAGCCAGAGGTGGGAGTGAGGACAGTCAGGGAAGGCTTCCTGGGAGATGTAATGACAGAAGAAGGAGGAACATAAGTAAGCCAGATGAAGGCAGGAACAAAGAGTGTATGAGGCAGAAAGGACAGCATGTTCTAGAGGCAAGAGAAAACAGGCTGCTTCTGGCAAAAAGAAAATATTTCAGAGTGTTGCTAGAATGAATTTATCTGAGACCTCAGGGCAGAAGCATTTGTCTACCTCACAATTTCTATCCAAAAGGTCAATTCCCTCTATGCAAAAAACCTCCCATATAAACTCCAAACCTACTCTCTCGTAAGCTTCAGGATAGGCCTGGTGGGAACAACAGGGCTCTAATTGTGGAATGGGGGCTAAGCCTGCCTGCCTTTCCAAACCTTGAGAGCCTATAGGTCTGGAACTCATAAGGTCCCTCTCCAATGTTTTCCTCGTGACTGGCCTGATCCCTGACACGGTGTGAAGGATCACAGCCAGAACAGAGAGGGAAGTCAGGGTATGAACAAGAGGGAGGCAGTCTCAGTGGTACAATGGAAAAGGGGACACAGCATTTCAGAGACCCACAGTCCAAGGTCATCTGTGAGGCCTCCTCACAAGCCCTAAACCAAAGAGATCTCCCAAGAGAAGGTGGGGAGTGGGGCAGATGGAGCACACATTTGCTCCTGGAAAGGGGGCACTAGTTTTAGTTTGAAATGGAAACACTTCTCAGAGTGGACTCAATGTGTACTGCTGGCATATTGCTTTACAATTTCGAGAGCCGTCTAAGCCCTTCTTTCTTTCCTCTGAAGATGGGAACACTGAAGACTTGAGATACTAAACAACAAGCTTCCCAAGGTCAACAGCCATCAGTGATAGGAAACCTGTGTTCATGTCTAGACTAACTCTACATCCAGGCTCTGTGTCTGCTCTTTCCCTTCACTCTTCACAGAGCCTGAGTGGCTTATATAGGGGACAGTGAGGACACGCTCGGGCACTACGGCAGCCCCAGTGATTTCAATGGGGCAAAACAAAGAGCCAAACACCAAGAAACCAGGGACACTGCTGCCAGGGGCCATAGGAGTTCCTCCTGTGAAGAATGCCACTCAGGAACTCACACAGCGGGGGCTGTCCTGAGAGGTGATCCTCACTGGAAGGGGACACGAGCCCAGCAGCTTTCCCACAGTCACTGCTGACCTCGGCTCACGTCACAGCCAAGAGCCAGCCAGCCTGTGGGCTTAGCCCCTCTGAGGCCCAGCCCCACCCACCTTGGGCCGTGCTGGGGACGGCCGCGGCCTCTTCTTTACTTCGATCCAGTTCTCAGAATCCAGGTCAGGCAGGCTGGCAGAGAGGCCCTTGGGCAGCGTCTTTAGGTTGCTGACCTCCTCCGTTTTGGTTGGCACTGGGGTGACGGCCCGGGGAGAGCCAGGCGCTGACTCTGAAGGGTGGAAAGGTGAGGTCCTCAACCTTCCAGTCCTCCTGACACCAGCTCTGAGGAGGAGTGCTGGCTGAAGGACAAGGACAACAAGAAGGCGCCCACAGGCCAGCAGCACCTACCTGTCTCCTTCTGGTAATGCTGACGGGGCACAAACTCGGGGCAGTTGAGAAGCTGGGAGAAATCAGTCTGGGAATAATCCACTATTGGGGGACCAGGAAGAGGCCATTTCTCTGGCTCCTCCCTCCTGCGGACTTTCTCATCAACGATCTCCACCACCTTGCTGTCCTTTAGGGCCTGTAGGGGAGAAGAGGAATGACTCAGACAGAATGAGGTCTGGGCGGCTGGCAGATGGATGACTGGGCCCCACGAGCTCAGTTAAGAGTCTGGTGCTGACGGGGGTATAAGAAAACTGGCACCATCTTCCACAACTGGCATCAAATTACGAAATCAAACTTATAAGAGGGGACCAACATGAAAAACACACTTGCCCTGTGACCTTGCCATTCGATATCTAGCAATCTACCCCCAGAGAAATAGGGCCATAGTCAGATTACATTATGTGTAAAGATACAGATAAAAAAGCCATTCACAACATTGTCTGTAATATGGAAAACACTAGAAACTACCCAACTTGCCAGCACACCAACAACTTAAAATAAATGACGGCGCACCCATTCAGTGCTATAAGACTCACATGTTAAAAAATAGCTTCGCATGTGCTGAGGGGGAAAGAGCCATAAAAAAGCAGGCCTAGGTCAATGTGTCTAAGATGCCATTGGTGTTTGAACTTTTAAATAAATACAAACTACATACACATTCTTCTAGGATTCACAGGTAAACGCCTATGGGTGTTCATCTCTAGGAAAAAGGGTCAGAGTGGAGAAGAGAGGAGAGTTGTCTTTAAGAATCTTTTGCAGTGGAAATGGGAGACACTTCCACAGTGCGACACAGGACAATACGCTCTGTCGGTGAGGCCACAGCTAGAGGCGCTCTGCTACACTGCTGGAGGGAGTCCCTGAGGAAAGGGAACCCAGCAATTTGCCCCATAGTGCAGCCTTCTCACTTCTAGAAATCTACATCAAAGATACACTGGCAAAAATACAGCGAGATATATATGCAGCTCTAAGCAGGAACGACGAACATCCTTCTCTTATGTACTACCATGCAGTCAGCTCCCAAATGTATTAAGTGAAAGCAAAAGTACAAGTGAAGAAATGCATGCATTACATGGTGCCACCCAACTAACACAGGGGAAGGATACAAATACACCGAGTGGCATTTGCTAATTTTTTTTTTTTAATGGAAGGATTCAAAACAAGTTGCCTTTGGGGAATAAAAGGAAGGCAGAAGTGAAAGAATTTTAAATCGGACTTCTAGGAGGATACCATGTTGACTTTAGAACCATGTAAATATTTTACCTAAATGCAAAACAAATTAGAAATTAGAGGGGAAAAAGCAATCCCTAAAACTTGAGAGCAAGATGAAACTAACAAAACAAATATATGTCAAATTAGAGACAAAAATTACACAAAGATTATTCCAAGTACTTGAGAATACAGTCATTTGAGGTATAAGTAGCAAAAACCTCCCACATTTTTAGTAGTAGTAGAGGTATTATTACGAGAATAAGGTATATAAACTATCAAATAAAACAAATGTGGAATTACGTTGAGGTCAATAGCAATGAGGACTTGGGGTATAGGAGAAAGGAGTATTAGACATAAAAGATCATTGGTATTGGGCGCCTGGGTGGCTCAGTCGGTTAAGTGACTGCCTTCAGCTCAGGTCATGATCCCAGAATCCCAGGATCGAGTCCCGCATCTGGCTCCCAGCTCCATGGGGAGTCTGCTTCTCCCCCTTGCCTTCTCCTCACTCATACTCTCTCTCACTGTCTCTCTCTCAAATAAAAAAAAAAAAATTAAAAAAAAAAAAGACCATTGGTATTAAGTAAAGACTGTGTAATCCTGAACTTTAATAGAAAATATCAGTATAGGGGCGCCTGGGTGGCTCAGTGGGTTAAGCCGCTGCCTTCGGCTCAGGTCATGATCTCAGGGTCCTGGG
>NC_081568.1:45326449-45488338 GCF_022355385.1 Mustela nigripes | reverse complement strand
AAAAAAAAAAAAAAAAAAAGAAAATATCAGTATAATTTCCTGATGTATTAAAAAAAAAAAAAAGCTCTAGAAACAATGACCAATCAAAGCAGCAACAAACATTCCTATAACTCAGACTGTGTGGTACATAAACACCACTTCCCCAAAAGAGAGGACCTAGGGCTCCTTGAAAAAATGGCCTATTCCAGATCTGAGGCAGGAAGTATACGAGATCAAGCAGGGCTCCGCTAGCCACGGAGGGAAAACTGGATTCAGCACAGGAACTGCAACGGGCTGAGGCTGCAGTAAGGCTGAATCCGCAGGTTTGGGATGCTACCAAAAGACACTAAAGCAAAACAAAAACCAACCAAACCAACCCAAGCCCTTGCAAGTTATTAGGGATCAACTCATAATTCTGACAACTGGTTAACAAAGGGAAAGATTGGGCTTTTATCAACCCTTTCTGTACAAACCATACCTCTTGGTAACTGAATAGCCGATGAGGCAAAGTCCCTCCTTAAAAAGGTATTCCGGCTAACAAATGAAGACAGAGTGATAGAATTAGAATTTCACCACTCCACAGTCCCTACTGAAATAGCAGGCAGTGATCGACAGCAGCTTGCATCACAAGGGAACAAATGAAATGCTCTGTGCCACCGAGAGAACATATCATTATCTATAAAGGAGTCTTGACAAAAAGGGGAGGAAAACCCCCCAAACCTGAATCTGATCAGGTCTCTGCATCAGCAGTTTACACAAAATTTGGAATACAGGTGAACACGTCAGATGCCACCACTGTGTCCCATGAGAAATTAGACAAAATACACAACCCAGTTTTATCCAAATAATGAGTTGCAAGGAAAAAGGGCAAGAGGACACTTAGCAAGACAACACATGGGTCTTATTTGGATCCTGATTCTCATCGAGTACAAATTTTTTTCCCCCCAAATAGGGTGAATTGCAATGGACTGTTTGGCTATATTAAGGAATTGTTAATATCTTTATATGTGATAATGATACGGTGACCACGTTTTGGTTTTGTTTTTTTTTTAAACCAGGTATTTATCTTTTAGAGATAAGTACTGAAACATGGATGAAATGTCAGGTTACCTGAGATTTTCTGCAAAGTAATTTGGAAGAGGAAACAGATGGGGGATAGATGGAGTAAGACAGGCCATGAGTTGACAATTGCTGAGGCTGGGCGATGGGTTCATCATACCATTCTGTCTACTTCTGTAAATGTCTGCAATTTTCCATAGTAAGAGGGAGAGAGAGGAGAGAAGGAGGGAGGCAGAGAGGCCAGCCAAGCTTTGAAGCTTTAGCAGAGGTCATCAGATGAGGACTCCTCCAGGGTTCTCTGCGGGGGCCCACACTCCAGCTCCGTAAGTAAGGACCTTTCCTTCCCCTGCACCCCAGCCCCAGGGAGGGAGACCTACCGCAAAGATGAGTGAAATATCAGTGGTAAGGGCCTGCACTCGGTGGAAGGAAGCAATAAGGGTGATGGGAAGGAAACCGTCAGCATCCATTTTCCGCCGCAGGAAGAAGTCTCGCTCTAAATTGTCCACGCTGAAGTAGTATTCACTAGGTGGAGGGGAGAAGATGGAGGGTTGCTGCATCACTTAGGAGACTGCCTTCCTCATCCTGTACACCCCAGCCACCTCACATAGCCTCTGACCAACCCTGACCCTATTGTACGTATGTACAGTAACAGGCTGAAAAGAAATGTTATCCTGTTGTGGCTCCCTAACCTTGGGTCAGACCCATTCCCCCAGCCCTTCAGGCTCGCTGTACACCTGGCAAACCCCTCATCCGCCTTTACAACCCGTTCCACTGTTACCAGTCACTTTCTCTTCTCCCAAAATACTGTCACACTCTCCTGAAATGATCTACTTCCTTGTATGGCTTCCCTACTGGACCAAGGGACAATATATGGGAGTGGTTAGGAGCTAGGGTTTTGCCATCAGAAGGAAATGGATAGAATCTGTGCCTTGTTGTTTACCAGCTGTGAGACTCTGGGCAAGTTCCAGGGTCTGTCTGCTCATCTCTGAAACAGAGGTAAGACCTAGCTCACAGGACTAGTGCAGGACAAATAAGACAATCCTGTAAAACAATTAAGTCTGCACCCCGCAAACAGGGAGAACCCTGCACGTGTCTGCCAGCATTCTGACCATGCTGCCATTACAAAGAGAACTGCTGAGTAGGGTAGACAATGGACATTCCCTCTCCTTTTTGTTGGTGGTATTTCTAATTTTCTTAGGGCAGATATGGTATTACTTTTGCAATAAATATTACCTTTATGAAAATTCAGCTTTTAAAGGATAAGCAGCAGTTCTTTCTCTCCCAGTTTCAGCCAGGGGCAGCCCCTGGGGCGAGCAGAACTCCAGGAAGACCTGCTCATCGCTGCTCTGCCCGCCAGCCACCCTCTGACAGGTCCCGACACCCTATGCCTCTTCAGGAAGAAGGCTCCCGTCCACTTACATCTGCCGCTTGATGTAGTCTTTGAGCAGCTCCTGGTCCACACTGTAAAGCTCAGTGCTGCTGACATTGTCAAAGTAGTAGGTGATGTTGTTCATGTACTTGGGGGTGCGAGGCCCCTCTGCACCGTCAAACTTTCGGTAGCCAAACTGGTAGTCAAAATGGGCTACGGGGCAAATGGGTGCCATAAGGGAAGGGAGATCCCTGCCCACCGCCCCCGCCACACTCCCTCGGACATCCCGGAGCCCAAAGGGGCCTCACGTACTTCGAGTGCCACCCCGGCCGCGTCCCCGGCCGCGACCACGCCCCCGTCCACGGCCACGGAAGGAAGCCCGCGCCCCACCAGCCCCATCACTCTTCACACTCGATGTCTCGTCCTGGTCGTGCCAGGCAGGCTCCGGTTTGGTCTCTGGTTGCCAGGCTGGGGTTGGGGGGGCCATGGGCACGGGCACGTAGGTGGCAGGCTCAGACCCTATGGGGAGAGGGGCACTGGGTCACGCCTGAGGGTGACCCCCGTGCCCAGGCGCTCCCCAGTGGGCGGTGCATACCTTTGATCTCCCCTCGGCTGGCAGCTGTGTGCCGCGGCTCTGGCGGGCGAGCAGGGCGCGAGACCAGTTTTTCTCTGGGCACTTCAGGCTTCATGTCTATTTGCAATGGAACCCACTTGTGTTTGTTCCCTGGAGGACGGCATGAGGACATGAGGAAGTCTTGAAGGAGAGGTCCCTTCTAGCCATCCCTATCTCTGTTACTCCTCTGTCTGGAGCAAAAGGTCTGATTCCAATCTGATGACCTTGGGCAAATTCCTCCTCCCACACTGGACCTCATTTTACCTCTAAAATAAGGAAGCCATGGACCTCAGGGTGACAGTCAGTCCTGGCTGACTCCTAATATCAATTTCTCCATGGTCCGAGAACCCCCTTCTGGGGCCAGACACATGGGAGCCCAAAATTGAGACTGCACTTCCAGGCTCCCTTTAGACATGTGCCAAAATCCTGTCTACAAGAGTTAAAGTAGTCAATTCCAAGCTGAGTCCTTCAAAGGGAGCTACTTTCCCCCTCTTCCACTCCTGCTAGTTGAAATGAGAAGCAAAGAGTGAGCCACCCTGGACAAAAAGAGCCAACACACCACAGCAAGAGGAAAGGAAAACGAGATGAAATGGTCGCCATTCTACAGCTGGCCTACTTACACCCAGCTGTCAGGTGAGAGAAAGAACCTTCTATCTTGTTTAAAACACTGTTACTTTGAATCTCTGTTAGAGAAGCTAACCCATAACCCTGAACACGTTAGCCAAGGAAATGGGAACTCTTGCCTTTAAACAAAATCTTACATGGGACAGCAATACAGCGAAATAACAGGGACCTCATCTGTTCTGTGCACTGCTAGGAGCCCAACTGTTGAGAACAGGGCCTACCGATGCTTGTTAAGTAACACAAGGAACTGACAGACGGAAGGCAGAAGTGAAGACTGCGGGCCCAGAGGCCTACGTCAGTCAGCCTCCCAAGGAGTTCTCGGGGCTCCGGAAACCCATCTGGCAGCCCCAAGTTCTGATGCTTCACAGTTTGCCTGCCACTTCTCCCAAGCCCTGCTGCCAAGTCACTCACCTTTCTTCTTCTGGCCCCCTCGCTGGCAGTCCTCGTCCCCATTCTTCTCCTCCCCAGATTCATCTGATTTGGTTTTCGGGCTCTCTTTACTATCGCTTCCCTCTCCTTTCTCCTGTTCCTTCATGTCTTTTCTGGGTGGCAGCTTCCGGGCAGGCTGGGACTTGTGGGACTGTGGCTGCAGCGGGAAGCAGAGTAATAGGGTGGTGACGTGTACCTGAGAGCCTCCTGGGATGGGACAGGAGGGAACCCCTGCTACTAGAGAGACAGGGCAGGAACTGGGAACTGAAGCATGTGAGGAGTTGGACTAGATGTATTCTAAGGTCCCGTTTTTATGCCGGAGAGGCTTCCACTGGGGAAGCGTGGTCAGGCAGGCAGCAGGTGGGAAACAATCGGTCTCTCCATCTTCCTTGAGTCTTGAGAAACAACCCTTAGGACACAGGGGCTATATATTTACTCCCCACAAGACCATACTGTCCTGGCAGTCTGTGGAATGGAAGAGCTGCTGGCCCTCAGCTTGTCCACAGTAACCCTGTCTATGGCATAAAGGCCAGAAGTCACAGTTAGTGAGGAATCTAGGCCATCAGCCCAGCACAAAAACACCAGAAAGACAGGACTGATCTGGAGTTCCCCCTCTGCTGGGACTAGAGTGCGTTACAAAAGCTTCCCTAAGACATATGGTCTAGAGGTGGGTACTTGGCCTAATGGCCAGTCTCCTGCTTCACTCACTAGCAACCCAAGTACGGCTGATGGAAAACACAAGCTCTGGAACAACGTTAACATACTTGACTTCCAATCCCCACTTGACCATCAAGGGCTGGTTATGAGCCTCTCCCAAGGGCTCACAGTTATTATCTTCAGTGGCCTCATCTGTAAAACAGGAATTGCTAAAGGACCCGTCTCTAAGTCACCGTGAGGGACAGGTGCAATGGTAAGCAGCACTTGGCAGTTCCTGACATACAGCAAGGGCTCAAATGATGATGATCCTTAGCTATTTCAGTGCTGCCATATTATACCAACCACTCCTCCTAAAAAACCGAGTAAGGTAAGATCCAAGGCTCTGACAACTTAAGAAACCAAATGTGTGTATGTCCAGAGCATTCAAACCTGCCCATTCTTCCCCACAGACATACCTGTACACTCTTGTGGGCTATCTCTCCAGGTGTGGGCCAGTTGATTGCATCTCCAAAGTCACCAACCTGTAAGACACATTCTATGAGGGCCCTGGGGTGGCCTTGTCTCTGCCATTCAGCCCCTCACCCCACATACCATTCCCCCAAGAGATCAGAAGCCACAGTTTGTCCACTACAACCATCCACACTAGAGGCCCGGAGGGCTCTGCCACTACAGAGAAGATCCAGAACTACCCGGAAGCTCAGAAGAGGCCACCACCTCTTTTCTTCAAGAAAGTCCCCTTCGGTTGCTTAGGTCTCCTTACCTTGCTGCCTTTGCGCTGTTTAGGAACTGCCGCCCTCACCACTTTGGCTGGAGCAGAATGTTCTGTGGGAACAAGAAGGGAGAGGTGGTTATGTAAAACCCATGGAGGGAGGCCACCACTAGCTCCTCACCCTCTTTACCATCCCTACACCATCAAACAACGTGCAGGTTTCCAAAGGAGGAAGACGTGGTGAAGAGGAAAAGGACACAGCAACAACTGTACCAGCCTCTCAGAAGCAATCACAGAAAGTGAGATCATGGACACAAACAGCAGCCAACAGCCCAGGAACTCAGCTCTGAAGCAGAAGGGTCCTCCCAGCTCTGCACCTTCCCATAAAGAGGGCCCTGAGTCCTGGGGAGGGTAAAAGTCCATGACTGAGGCCATGCCAGAGCCGGCTCTATAGCGGAAGGCTCCCTAATCCCAGCAGATTCCAAAAAGGAAGGATCTGAAAGGCCTTCTCAGGCTCTAATACTGTGGAAGCCTGTGGGTGAGCAGGCCCAAACTAGTGATCACGGGGAAGGCAAGATAAAAACCCTGAGCTGGCAATCAAGTCTAGGGCTCTCTCTTCTAAGGTTCCCCATCCCCTCACCCAGGCCAGCTCAGTCCTCAATGACTGCAGTCAACAGAAGGGTTAGCCACTCAGGAAAGACTGCTCTCCAAATTCCCAAAGCAAAAGTGAGACCCACTTGACTCAATGGTCCTGCCTTTAGGAATTTATCCCAATCATACAAATGAGATGCGTGTTTGGAGTTACATAAAAACCTGTTGTACATAACAGAAGTTGCTATGTCTAACTTTAAAAAATTGAAAACCTTTCATGTCCTACAGCAGAAAAATGGCTAAAGAAATTAGTTCAACAATTTTTAGAGCAGTCATTAAAAAAGATAATGCTCTCTGCCAGAGATAAAAGATATAAAAAGATATACGCAATAAATGAGAAGAGTTGCAATCTTTTTTAAGATTTTATTTATTTGTTTGACAGAGAGGCAGCGAGAGAGGAAACACAAGCAGGGGGAGTGGGAGAGTGAGAAGCAGGCTCCCTGCTGAGCAGAGTCCCATGTGGGGCTTGATCCCAGGACCCTGGGACCATTACCTGAGCCGAAGGCAGACACTGAACAACTGAGCTACCTAGGCACCCCTGCAATCCTATTTTTATAAAGCAAATAAAAAACGTACATTTAGGAGCACCTGGGTGGCTCAGTAAGCTGAGCACCAATTCTTGGTTTCAGCTCAGGTCATGATCTCAGAGTTGTGAGCCTCACATGCTTAGCGAAGTCTCCTTGAGATTCTCTCTCCCTCTCCCTCTGCCCTTCCCCCTGCTTGCTCAAGTTCTTTCAACTATTTTTTAAAAGCCCCATGTATATGCACATACACACTAGTAGGACATCTAGAAGGCCATATAACCAAATATTAGCAGGAGTAAAGTAGTATGTTAACAGTGATTTAATTCTGTTTGGAATTTTCCGGTCATTTCAACAAAGACATGGGCTTTTTATAAAAAGAAGTAACTCTAAAGGGTCTGGTCCCTTCTACACCTACACTTATTTTCCAAACACACGTCTGAAGAACAAGGGTTTCTGAACCTTGCCACCCCCAGAGATCCATGGGAAAAGGTACATCCTAGGGCTCTGCTCACCCACTTCTCTCCAATCACCTTGACTCCATTGTTGGCCAACCATGCCAAGGCAAGAGCTGCCCCCAGTCCCTGAGCAAAGAAATCTCCCTAGTTGGCCTCAAAAGGAATTTTTTACCCTTTGAACAGACCCATGTTCTCTTAATGAGTAGAAAGAGCCCGTGACTACTGTGAGGCCGCAGTATTACTTTTTTTTTTTTTTTAAAGATTTTATTTATTTATTTGCGAGACAGTGAGAGAGAGCATGAGCGAGGAGAAGGTCAGAGAGAGAAGACGACTCCCCCGTGGAGCTGGGAGCCCGATGTGGGACTCAATCCCAGGACTCCGGGATCATGACCTGAGCTGAAGGCAGTCCTCCAACCAACTGAGCCACCCAGGCATCCGTTGGCCACAGTATCTTTGACTTTCAAACCCTACCGGAGCCACTGCCCCTCAAGATACCCCACAGACCTTGAGAGCTGGAGCTGTGGAACCCAGCCCATAGCCTCTTCCATCATCGGTGCCAGACAGGGGAAACCCAGAAAATCTCTCAGTCCCAAGAGGATGAAGCTTGTAGAACCAGGGAGCTACTATGCACCAACTTTCTTGCCAATCCTGGGTGGCTCCAAGAAGCTTACCACCACCCAGTTCCTCAACTGGGCTGCTGCTTGAAGCCAGGACTTGGCAGAAACAGCTGGTACAGGATTATCTCCCTTGACTACACCTGAGTTATGGCAGTCATCACTTCTCCAAGGACCCATGCTCCAGCCCCCAAAACACTCCCTGCATGCTATCAGGACAAGAGCAGGCCAAGGGCCTGCAACTTCAAGTTCATTAACCATGAGCAGGAGAAGAGAATGAGGCTCAGAGAGCAAGGTGTTCCTGGAGACTTTCCTTGAAAAGGTGAGGAGAAGTTCTTTAGGTCACTGTTTCTTCTATTTTCTTAAAATTTTCTTAAAATTGGGAGGAGTCCTATCCTGTGATCACCCTGCCTGACATTTCACCCACCAAGATCACAAAAGGACATGTAATGTACTGAAAGTTGGGGCTTCAATTAATGGGAGAGCCATCTTGCCATTATAAGACCACAGTGAATCCCTATTTCCCTCACCAACCCCAAGATGACTTGAGAAAATATGGCTGATCTGGACATACACATGTGCAGTTTGTTGAAAAAGCCCCATGCCCAGCTAGCCCCCTGTTGCCCCCAGGACCCATAGTGCCCTGTTCTTGTTCTGCTCACAGATAGAACTTTAGACTGCCTCTACTCTAAGGAAGAACAAAGTCTCCTAGAGACATAAGGGTGCACTAGGGAGAGAGAACTACTTCTGCCGTTATGTAAAATTCCTAGATCTCGGGACGCCTGGGTGGCTCAGTTGGTTAAGCAGCTGCCTTCGGCTCAGGTCATGATCCTAGCATCCTGGGATCGAGTCCCACGTCGTCGGGCTCCTTGCTCGGCAGGGAGCCTGCTTCTCCCTCTGCCTCTGCCTGCTATTCTGTCTGCCTGTGCTCTCTCTCCGCCCCCCCTCTCTGATAAATAAATAAAATCTTTAAAAAAAAAAAAAAAATTCCTAGATCTGTTAAAATCCTGTGGGGGCCTAGGAGAAGCCGGGAAGGCTCGAATGCACTGATGTCAGGCCCTGTGGGAGACTAGAAAAAAAGACTAGACTTTCTGATTTCAATTACACATCCCTTTCTGGGTCCCCATCCTCCTCACCCCCCAGCATCCTCCCTCACCAGGCAACCAACCAACACACTCTTCAGCTCCACAATATATACAGGGCTTGGCATCTGAAATGGCTCCCAATGAAAACCAATCCTTTGCGCAGGTGCCAGTCCCCACGTCCAGTATCATCCCAGCCAAAACAGGGAATAAGCCCCCTCCTCCTGCCTCTGTGTTCTCACACTTGGGCCAGCTGCCACTGACCCAAGCCCAGCTCAGGAAACACTAAATTCGCCACCCTGCACCTGGACAAGAAAACATTCATAGAAGGTTAGAGCAGCAAAAAGGACTATGGTTCTAATCCCTTCTGTCTGCAGATAGGGAACCGAGCCCTGAAGGTGCCTCCCTAGGAACAGCCAGGATGAGAGCCAGAAGTCCCAACCCTCTTTGTTCAAGTGCTCTTTGGGCTGGCCATGAACCCCAGGTGTCCACCGGTAGGGTCAAAACTCCTTCCTGGCGCCATCTTAGAGCACTTTTGGTGTTTCCTGATAAATGGAGTTACTGAAGACAGAGAGAGGTTCTTAGGTACTGGAGGTACAAGTGTGGTGCGGCGGGCCCTGCTTGAGGCCCACCGTTCTACAGGAGCAGGATGGCAGAAAGGGGCTGCAGGAGGACCTTCCTCCTTGATAAAGGCAAGTCAGGAGCTAACAGGTAGCTGGAAAAGGAGAAAAGCCACTTTCTGTCCCATAGGACCATCCTCAGCAAAGAAGTAGGTTAATGATTCTAGTTCCAGGGGGTGAAGGGGCTTCCTAAATATACACCTGCATTTGGGTCTTAAATGAAGCCCACCAAAGCCTCTCCTCTACGTCTGGTTGTGGTCGTCGGGGTGGAACACCAGGAGACTTCGTGAACCTGGATCTGCATGGCCAACTCACCATTTTCATTCAGGTTACTGAGAGCGGCAGGCAGCAGGGGAGCTAAACCACCACAGCTAATGTGGGATAGCAGGGAATGAGGTGGGCAGAAGTGGGTGCCGAGGGTGGGGGTGGGGGGGCGGACAGAGGGCAGCTTCCCTGCAAAGTGGAGCGGCTGACTGTGTAACACCCCGAGATTCGCTCTCTCAGCCTCAACTGCCGCCCCTTCATTCAAACAGTGGAGGAGAGCAGACAGCCCATCGTAACTACACGGATTTATTATCTACTACACATTCTCTGCCCCCGGAGAACCCCTCTGAACTTGAGTTTCCTCATCTCTAAGACTGAAGTCCTGATTATCTCACAGCACAACCGTGAGGGTTCCCTGAACAGAACAGGAGAGGGCCCAGCACACAGCAAATGCAAAATACTTCAATTCAGATTCACACACAAAGTTTACTACTTCTAAGTAATCTTCATCCTCATCATTAACAAGGAAAAAACAATCTCTCAACATGAAAAGAATCAGACTGTGTGGAGAAAAACTCCTCAGGATCAACCGGCTCCATTCCCTGATTCAGATTACAAACACCCGCCCCGTTCCCGCCAACTCCAGCCTGGCCCTTCTTCCGGACCCGCCCTGCATAGACAGGCTGGGCTCCAGGGCAGGTTTCCCCAGGAAAGAGGAAAGAAAGAGGGGGAAATTCACCACAGGTCCCTGGGGGAGACTTTGGCATAAGCCCCTGCCACGCCAGAGGAAGGAAGAGCACAGGGAAGGCTTGGAGTTCTGACTTCAATTACAAATCCCTTTCTGGGTCCCCTCCCCACCAGCCTCAATTTTTTACATAGCATGGGAGGAAGAGAGCCTGGCCCCCAGCAGTATCTCTCAGCCTAAAACGGGACCAAACCCATAAACACCTGGTACAAAGCCAGATAAAACAAACACACACATTTTCTATACTGTCTTGTTCTAGAAAAATCCTAATACTACCGACCCTTTGCAATAAAAGCAACCCAGAGAGGCCAGATCCAGGAGACCTCGAGAGCGAAGGCTTGGTCTCCCAGTGAGAGACTAGAGGCTTTGGGGGAGAAGGCACAAGGGTGAGTCGAACTCAACAGGTCATGGTAAAAAGAACTGGTAAGAGGGAGAAGCTAGAAATGAAACTGGGGGACCAAACGTGGATAAAAGGTGAGACCAGGCGGGCCGGATGGGAGAGACACTACAGGCCTGAGTGGGTGGCCAGAGAGTTCAGCCTCAGTGCCAGCAGAACGGACAAGACCTAATGTTTATGTTGGGGCTGGCACCACTGCCTGAAGATTGGCATCTGAAAAGGGTGTTTACCCGGACTGGCAAGAACTTCTACTTGGGGGAACAGGAGAATTTATTAGGTTAAAGAAGGGGCTGCATTACCCGAGTTCACACTCATCCACCTGTGGACCTTCATCTGGCCATTAGGTCATTCTTCCTGGGGAGCCCTCTCAGACCCTCCACTCAAGTGCCTCTGCTCCATGCTTTCCCAGCACTATAGCCCTCACTCCCTGATTACGTGGCTCCTTGAGTGCCACATAATCAGTAATCCCAGTGTCTAACTCAGGGCCCGGGAACATCTGTTGAATGAATGAGTTCACAAACCCATCTCCTCCATGATTTTATACCGAAGAAAAGAGGCTTTGCTTTCCAAGTGCTAATTCCCAAGGCTACAGTCTCACCCTCCCACCTTTAGTCAGAGCTCTCCCCAGGCAGAGAAACAAGAAACCTAGGCACTGCTGGCTTCCAGAAGAACCCCACACCCAGGGGCGCCTGGGTGGCTCAGTGGTTTGGGCTGCTGCCTTCGGCTCAGGTCATGATCTCAGGGTCCTGGGATCGAGCCCCGCATCGGGCTCTCTGCTCCACAGGAAGCCTGCTTCCCTCTTTCTCTCTCTCTCTCTCTGCCTGCCTCTCTGCCTACTTGTGATCTCTGTCTGTCAAATAAATAAATAAAATCTAAAAAAAAAAAAAAAAAAATTCATTCAATTAAATAAAAAATAATTAAGAACCCCACACCCAGCCATGCCGGGGAGCGGGCACTACCTCCCCTCCTGCCCAAGCCTGACCTTCCTCAAATGAATGGAAAGGTAGTAACATGAGGTCTAGAGGTATGAGGGGAGAGAAGGCAAGCCCTAGACCACTGAGATTTCTCATGCAAGCAATCAGCTGTGGTCAGAATAGTAACAAGTGCTTATGAAATGCAGTGAGCCTTTACTAGATACCATGCATTGCTGGAACACTAGCTAGTTTCTCTAATTGGTCTCATTTTACAAATGAGAAAACCAAGGCACAGGGCAGAAAGATTTGCCCAAGATCACAAGCAACAAGCAGGACGACAGGATTCGCCGACAGGATTTGATGCCAAGCAGTCTGACGCTAAAACCTGTGCTCTCAACCACTAGGAGCACAGTCCCAGTTCCCTGCTCACTGTGGCCAACAGGGCAGGCCCTCAGTGGCAGGGATGTGGCGTTATCATTCTACACACTGGGGAAAACCAAGGCTCACTGCAGGAAAACCTAAGGTCACAGAGCAGGGCAAGTCACAATCCCATGACGGGACGCCAACAACCTGACAATCCCTCTCTCCCTACAAAGAGACAGGCAAGGGAAAGTGCCACGACGCACCCAGCTGAAGTCCCTATTTCTGGCACCCCAGCAGCCCTGGTGCAGAAAGAGGCACAGCTTCCAGCCCAATTCCCAGTTCTTCCACTCCTGCCTCTGCTCCAATGTAATGAGGTTCTGGCGGTTGGGGGTTTCCAGCTAACATGGATTCTGCCCCCACCTATAGCCTCCCAATATGGGGAAGGCCATTACTATCTGCATACGCTGCAGCCTGGGACCGTGAATGCAGAAGGCAGCAAAGGCAGCTAAGAAGAAGGTGAGGCAGAAGAGTCTGGGTGACATCGCCCACCTGTGCTCATCCCTCCTATGCCAGCCCAGGGGCAGAGTCTGAAAATCTGGTATATTCTCAGCTATCACCCACCCCGGAGACTGGGGTAGGGTCACAGAGGAGTTTGGTGACCACAAGCCTCTCTGCTAGGGTCAGTCTCCACTGACCCTAACAGACCTTAGGCAGAAACCTTCCAGAGTAAAAAGGATGCTGAGCTAACTTCCTCCCCCCTGCTCACCAATTCTTGCTGCTGCCATTGCCACCACTCCTCAGAGACAGACCTCTCTCTGCCCAGCCCTCCCATCCTGACTCCACCAGACCTGTGGATGAAACAGAGAAAGGGGCTGGAGGGCATCCCTGTGTGGAGGTCTGCGGGTATGGGGAGCCTTCAGAACATCAGACCATTCTGAGGCTTGGCTCAAAGGAAGCTGCCAGCCACAGTCTGTGCCCCTTGGCCTGGGAGGAGGGGCAGGGCCACTGGGCTCCAGTCACATGGAGCTGCCCGGCCTGGCCCAGGCCCATCCTCAATGGACTATCTTTAGCCTGTGGTGACCAAGCGGCCTGGCGCCCCCATTCTCCCTGACCAGACATGGATAAGGCTGGCACTAGCCCCTGAAGTCCTACCCACAAGCTAACTAATAAACATCACAGCTGCGACACACAAGCACTGAGCGCCAGCACCCTAACCTGGCCTTGCTGAAGAGCACATTTGGTTCTAGGTTCAAAGAGCTAGACCTAGCACCCTGTTGACTGGGTGCTAGTCTAAGTTGCTTTGGAGGTGTGACTTTACTAAGCTGCCTCAAAAAGACACTACTATTCCAGTTGCTCAGAAAGCAAAATGGCCTAGTATATATTCCAGATGACATTACTCACAGACCTCAGCATTAATTTCAGATTTCTTCCAAGGAAGTCTTTTCTGCGAGTGCCCAATGTAAGGAGCAACCCAACTAGGAACTCTGGAGAAAATTCTAATTCAGTCTGTAACTTGGGGTCTTCAGAGCCACCCCCAGAAATGACTGCAACTTTATCTCAACCCCACTCATCACTTACTGAGGCCGTATTACATCCTTGCAAGGTGCCAAAGTTCCCCTCTCTCTTGTTTTTTCTAAGATTATATTCATTTACTTGACAGAGAGAGAGGGGGGCAGGCAGACAAGGAGGAGCGGGCTCCCCGCTAAGCTGGGATCATGACCTGAGCCAAAGGCAGACACTTAACCAACTGTGACCAAGGCGCCCCTCAGATGCCAAAGTTCTTTACATACAGCAGCTCATTTGTTTTTCACAACCACTCAGGAGGTAGGGTTGGGATGATTCCCAGATCACAGATGAGGACACTAAGGCTGAGAGGCTAAATGACTTGTCCAAGCTCAGCAGGCTACCAGGTTCCAGAGTGGGAGAGAAATCCTCATACAGACTGACCCCCTGGGCCTTGTCAGCCTGTGACACACCTTTTGTGGACAGTGACCACCAACCACATGGGTAGGGATCTTTTCTACCTTGCCTGCAGGCCTGTGTAATAACCCGAGACTGCAGCACCTACATGGCAGGCCCACAGTCAACATTCTACTCAATGAAGGAATATACCTAAGTATGGGTGCTTCTCAAAGAACTCCCAAAGCGTTCTCTTCTGGGAGGAAAGGTGAATGACCCCTCTGCATCACGACTGGGAGAGCACAGTGGTACGGTCCGGCACCAGCAACCCCTGTGGAGTCTAGACCTCTGTTCTGTTCTCAGATTTGGAATCAGTGAGCTTTAACCCAAACCAGTTTGTGGAAAAGACAGGACAAGAGACGGTAATGCAGCCAAAAAAACACAGCACAAAAACACAGCACATGAACCTCCCAGACGTTCAGCCTCCAGGCCTTAGGCCGTAGCAGAAATCCCAAGGCGGGCTGGCAGCCTTGGCAAGCCGGGAGGCACATGTACCAGCTAAGGGGGCAGCAGAAGCACCTGCTCAGAAGGAGCCAAGCTCTCCCCTCCAACGACCTGGTGTTGCCAGGGCTTCTGAGTTTTCCCAGAAAAGAAGAAAAATAAAGTAGAATTTCCTGCTTTATAAATACTGCTAAACAGTTCACCTTAAAAAAAAAATCGTCTACAAGCCAAATTCTACTTCCGGGCTCCCGCATGCTCTCCTAAGCCCTGGATTTCAGGAGCTACCCATCTCGGGAAGGTTCTGAGGCACAAGCGATGCTCTGCTGCCTGCCTGACTCCATCATCCTGATGTGGGAGGCTACTAACCTGAAAGCTGATTTTCCCGTCCCTAGTGCTCACCCACCACCTCAGGTAATACAAATTCATTTTTTAGAAAGATTTTGAGAGAAGAGAGAGTGAGCTTGTGCACTAGCAGGGGAAAGGCAGAGGGAGAGGGAGAAGCAGACTCCCAGCTAAGCAGGGAGCCCGAAGTGGGGCTCAATCCCAGGATCCTGGGATCATGACCTGAACTGAAGGCAGATACTTATGCAACTGAGCCACCCAGGCACTCTTCATTTTATTGTCTTAACCTAATTCTCTGCTTCAAGTGGCTTCTCAGCCTCCCCCGTCCCAATTACTTCAATGATCACTTTTATTGGAACCGAGAGGCTCTGAGACCCAGTCAAGACCAGAAGGCATCTCCTTGTACAGACAGGAAGTGAGCCCAGGAGGGGCCAGGCCATGCCCACAGTGGCCAGTGAATTGTTGTGGAGCTGCCGCTGAATACCCAGCTCCTGCCCCCAAGTCCAGAGCTCTCCCAGCTGGTAGGGAAGCCAGTTTCCTGCCGAAACAGACTATGCTCTATGCACCGGACACCCACTCATGGGAAGGGGGCAAGGGCATGCGTGGGGGCTGGAGGGCAGGCTTAGGAACCCAAGCGTTAGAGGAACTGCCCCTGTTTTTCAGAAAACAACTTCTCACATGGAACTGGAACACAAGACAGAGGAGGAGTGCTCTTGTAGAAGTGGATCTAGGAGGCAGAGGTCATTTCTACCTCCAACTTTTTCCTTCACACCTCCCCAGGGCTCCCTCTGCAAGACAGGATGCAGGCAGACAGGACTGATCCCTCATCCGTGTGGCGAGGTAGGGCAAGAGGCACCCCCGCCAGTCCTCAGTTTCCTGCTCTCTGAGATCACGGAGCCCTAACAGCTCCAGCCCTGCAGGCTGGGTATACCAGGCAAAGCGCAACTCCACGGCAGTGGAAGAGACCTGCCAGGAATCCTGGAAGCGGATGGCAAGCTGGAGTTCTTGGCTAAGGACTAGTTATCCCAACCCAGGTCAGCCGGTCAGCCCTTGCTTCCCAGAAGCAGCTGATCTGTCTCTTTTGAGGATTTCGGACTGGGGGCCCCTTCAGTGCCACATGCTCCACCCTGCTGGGAAAGAGCAGAGCCCTGGGAAGCCATGGGTGAAGAGAGGGGGGCTGCATCACGGGCAGACTTCCCACCACTGCTCAGATGTCCTCGAGCCACTGGCAGGTCCCTTCCCCTTCAGCAAATGAAGAAGGTGTCTACGCTCTACCCAAACCCCAAAGCATCACCAACGTACTAGACTGGGTCTACCCAAAGCCGTTCTAGCCATCAGTTGGCATCAAGTAAGAGAACCCACAAGGCCAGGGGGCACGGTCAGATCTGACTAACCTTTCATGCACTTGTAACTTGATAGGCATTAACCACGCCATACAAGAATGAGGGCCAAACAAGCAGGTCTGAGATGGAGGCAAAAAGGCAATTTATATGGGAGATCCCAGAGCCAGACAGGATCTCTAACTGTGAGGTTTATGACAGCTGGTAGCTCACACATTTAACAGCTTAAATGAGGTCCTCATTAAACACACAATGCATGCTATTTTTTTTTTCTCTCTTTGAGGTAATTCTTCTATCTATGTGGTGCCTTAAAAAAAAGTGAATGGATTATGGTTGCCAGATTAAAAAAAAAAAATCTCAGAACGTACCTGATTATATTTGAAATTCAGATGATCAGCAAGTAATCTCTCAGAGTAAGTATGTCCTGTGCAATATTTGGGACACTTTATACTAAAAAATCATGCACCATTTATCTGAAATTCAAATTTAATTGGGAGACTTATATTTTTACTTATTTTTACTTGCTAAATCTGGCCACCAGGGGAAGGAAAGACCAGGAAAGAAGGACTACTGCCCCATGTTCCAGGACAGTAGGGGTGGTGAGCAAAGCCCTCGGCTGGGAGTCAGGGGATGGGAGGCCAGCACCAATGCAGGTGCAAGAGCCCTTGCTGTGTGAGCTTCAGGTGAATTCCTATCTGGGGGTCTTCAGTCCCTCCATTCAGAGGCCTATGGTTAGGATGGACAGGATCCTGTCATCTGCAGTCCTTCCAAGCCTAACATCCTTTGACTTTTATTCCTACATTCACTGATCACCCTAACTACAACTATAGATGAAGCTAGCTTCCCAAGGGGAAAAAGCTACCATCAAAACCACTACTACAAAGGATATCAGTTCTAAGATTTCATTTTTTAAAAGATTTTATTTATTTATCTGAGAGAGAGATAGCATAAGCACAGGGAGGGGCAGGCAGAGGTAGAGGGAGAAGCAGGCCCTCCGGCTGAGCAGGGAGCGCGTAGTGGACTCCATCCCAGGACCCTTGGGATCATGACCTGAGCCAAAGGCAGACACTTAACAGACTGAGCCACCCAGGCACCCCCTCCCTTTTTAAAGATTTTGTTTACTAGCTAATTCTAACGCAGGTCTTCTCTGGACACATTTAGGAGTTATTTTATTGAACGCAGAGTTTTAATTGTTAAATTCTCATACAGGTTACCCAGAACTCAACACTGCATCTAACATTTTAAAATCATGGCTGCACTTCTTAAACTGGTAGTGGGTACATGGGTCTCATTTTTATATTTTATATATTTTTTAAAGATTTTGTTTACTTGAGGAGTGAGAGAGAGAAGAAGCAGGGGTAGGAGTAGAGAGAGAGGGAGAAACAGATTCCTAAAGCAGGGTTCAACCCGAGAACTCTGGGATCATGAGCTAGACCAAAGGCAAACACTTAACTGAGCCACCCAGGTGCCCCTATTTTATATTAATTAAAATTAATAATAATACATCTACTTTTTCATAATTAAATTTAACATAGATTAAAATTAAAACATTTAATAATTCTACATTTATGTTCTTTTTAAAAAGTATGTTGAATAATTTTTCTAAAAATATTTTAAGTAATCTCTCTACACCCAATGTGGGGCTTGAACTCACAACCCTGAGATCAAGAGTCACATACTCTGACTTGGCAGAGCTGTTCTGATGGATGTGTATCCCAAGCCCCCTCCCTCTTTACCTTCTGCTCAGCCAGAAAAGCCTGTATGAAAAGCCCTCACGTCACAGCTGTGGAAACTGGGACCAGGGAGCTAGCAGGCTTGCAACACCACTTGGTGGAGAGGGAAGGCTTGGTTTAAATGCACATTCCTGGATTCCCTCGAGCTCCAGGAATCAGTCTGAGGAAGACAGAGCTTGGGCATCTACAGTTTTAGCAAGCTTCCTATGTAATACGGGTGCCAGTTAATGTTTGAGAACTGAGCTGCCTGGGAACGAGAGTGCTGGGAAGGAAGCCCAGTCTCTGACCCTCCGACCAGGGTCTCCCGTCTGCAGACAGGAATGAACAGGCTCACCACAGCAGGACGTAGCACACGAGTTCATTACACACACAAACAGCAGCCACAGAGGGATGCACAAGGAGCACAACCCCTCCATTTACCCACAATCTCTAGCATTGGGAACCAAGACTCATCAGGCCAAGAAGCCATGGGCTCAATGTCTTGACAGACGTTGAGGTCACAAAGGATCAGTCTGGGCTGGGCTTGGTATGGCTGTGCCAGAAGGAGAAGAATGAAGGCTCTTTAAAGGAACTGTTGCCTGCCTCCCTCCTTCACAGCCAAATAATCTCCACTCTCTTAGGCTAAGCCTGTTCCTTGCTCGTCCAGTGGTCCCAACGTCTGGGTCCGCTACACAATAACGGCTGCCACTTACTAAGCTTTCACACGCAAGCTTCTGGCTGCAGGTTTTCTGTGCATCATGTCTCCTGATCCTCACAACAGTGGAACTCAATCCCGGTTTCAGAGGCTAAGTGGCTAGCCAAGGTCACGTGAGAAGACATCTGACCCTAAGGATACGAAATCCCAGGCTACCTGAGGACTCTTCTGGCAGTGCAGGAGACAAACATTAGGTTCCTCAAGTCCCCAAAGGGCTCCAGCTCACGTGCGCAGGCTGAACAAGGGACTGAGGCCACCAGCGCCAGAATCCGCTTCTCTGAGCCTATTAGCCTACTTACCTGCCATCAGGTGGGGATGCCATCACACAGTATAAGGGAAGAAGGGCAAAGCACCGTCAGGAATCAAAGCACTGTTTAGTGAAAGGCAATGCTCTAAGGCCACCTGCAACCCAAAGGCCTGAGCTCCAGCCAGCACCAAGCCCAGGAGGATTTTGCCGCCTCCAGCAGATCAGAAAGGAAAGGATGGAAGAAGGGAAAGGGAGGTGGAGAAAACAGGGACTTTGTACAGGCCCCGCTCTGGGGCACAGAAGAAAGCTGAACAAAGCATACACCACCACCCATTCAGGTAAACTCTCCTTCGCCCTGCTGACCAGGACTAATGAACTTGTAAGACACTTCCTCACCCATCACTGGGTCAAAGTCTCCAACAGTCTGAGGAAGGGCAGACGTGGTTCTCCCCCTATCACAGAACAAGAACTGAGAAAAAGAGCGCCCTGACTTGTGCTAAGAATATCAACTTGTTTTTTGAGGTCCCTGTCCTGGGTTCCCACCACCCTACCATGACACCTGACCACGGGTAACGGGGCTATGGAGGGACCTGCGTGCCAGGCACTGGGGAAGCAGTGGTGAGTGAGACAGTCCCTGTCCTCTGAGGGCTCACTTCATACAAGGGCTTTAATCTTAACCTCCACATGTGACTGCTTCACCTCCACTGCGTGCGATGTAGTAAATGGGCTCAACATCTGCTGTGGGCATCCCGTTTGCAGTGACTGAAAAATGCTCTTCTCAACAACAAGGTAACACACACTACCGACTGTGGACACAGAAATTAGGTAACACGGCCAAGGGTCCAGCCCATGAAGCTAGTAGCGGATGCTGGCAGCAGACATGGGCGCCGCAGGGTCAATGCTCTTTCCCTCCAAAAGCTGCTATGTCCCTACCTCAGAAAAGATCTACAAAAACCCTTAGGCCTGGGCTCTTCTGGAGGCATTAAGCCAAGTCCCAGGAAGAACAAAATGCAGAAACACAAGTGAGAATTATGGGACAGGTGCCTCTGTGGGAAGAGCACTGTGCTAAGAGTCAGGAAAACTGCCTACCTCCCCCCAGCATCATCATGGTGCAATGGGTAAGTGCCTGGGCTCCAACACCTGTTCCCCCTTGGTGACTCTGGTTTCTGTAAATGGGAACAGTTTCTAACCTAATGGGACTATAAGGACTAACTGAGCTGCTATTTGTGAAGTGCTCAGAAAAACACCTAGCACACAGTAAGCACCAAACACTTGTTAGCTACTATCTTGGAACTTTTTTTTTTAAGATTTTATTTATTTATTTGACAGAGAGAGAGATCACAAGCAGGCAGAGAGGCAGGCAGAGAGGAGGAAGCAGGCTCCCAGCTGAGCAAAGCCTGATGTGGGGCTTGATCCCAGGACCCTGGGATCATGACCTGAGCCGACAGCAGAGGCTTTAACCCACTGAGCCACCCAGGTGCCTCTATCTTGGAACTTCAGAGGCCATCTCTGTGTATCCGAGCAGGCTTCATCCCTAGTTTGTCCCATTACAAAGCATGCCTGTACAGCTTTATTTTTCATAAAGGAATTCCTCTATGAATTCAGTAAAAGTCGCTGCAGAATCAATCTTCTGTAGAAGGGCCACTGGCAAATATTTCCACACACCTCCAAGCTCAGTTTCTAAGTGAGCCTCCTATTAGGTACTTAGTCCTGGAAGCTTGCGAAGTGCCTCCAGTCTTCCCAGAATCATGTGTTGGGCTCTATCTTAAAGAGCTCACCAGGGGCGCCTGGGCGGCTCAGTGGGTTAAGCCACTGCCTTCGGCTCAGGTCATGATCTCGGGGTCCTGGGATCAAGTCCCGCATGGGGCTCTCTGCTCAGCAGGGGGCCTGCTTCCCTTCCTCTCTCTCTGCCTGCCTCTCTGCCTGTTTGTGATCTCTCTCTGTCAAATAAATAAATAAAATCTTAAAAAAAAAAATAAAAAAAAAATAAAAATAAATAAAAAAGAGCTCACCAGCAGGGCAGAGTATAAGGGTGGACCTGTTTCTAGGAAATGTAAAGCATTTCTGGGCAACACCTCCTGGCCTTCTGAGGGCTCCAGGTGGGTCATCGGCTGGCCCACCTGGTGGGAGGGAAGAGAGCCGAAGGCTCAATGCCTGGAGGAGCAGTAATGACCGCACGCAGATTGGTCTTGGGGACTGGTGCTGCCAGACCTAGTCCTCTTCTCATCTATGCTCCTGTAGCTCCTGCCACACAAAGGGGGCTCCCATTTTTCTTTCCTTGAAAGAAGAAAGCAGAATGAAAAGAGACCAAGCACAGGCATCATGATTCCCTTAGTGCCATGTGGGAGACTCTGGCCAAGAGATGGCCTCAGTTTTCTATAAAATGAGAAGTAACCTGATGGCTTCCAAAGTCCCTTTGGATTCTGGCCTTCCTTGAGGATCTCCAAAGTGCTGCCACCTCTGAAGGGCAGTGGCAGGATGACGCAAATCAGGGGTTGGGACTGAGAAAGCCTAGAATGGCAAAGAACATTCTAGAGCAACTCCAAGCCCAGCAGCAAAAGGGGGAACTTGAGTAGCCTCTCCACTCCAAGCCAGCAGTCTAGCATTCCCAGGCGGTGGCTGCCCTTGTGCTCCTGCCCCATGCCTGGCAGGAGGGCCTCCAGCTCAGTGGACAAACTGCTGTGCTCACTGCTTCTGGAAAGATGGGTGGAGTCGAGTATCTTTTTTTAAAAAAGTGTTTCTAGAGCTACTACTGAGCCCTTAGTATGAACTCTGTGCTAAGTGCCACCCGCCCTTGCAATATCTTACTTAATAGGAAGACAGATACTTATCTTTTCTTTATTAGTTGTTGATTTAAAGGAGAAAAAAAAAAACAGACTGGCCTCACAAGTTTTTAACTCTGACCCTGGGCAGGTCCCTTAATCACCATAAGACTATGGAAAAGGAATTTCTCCTTAAGAGGGGGCCAACTACCACCCCCTGAAAGGCACTTATGAGATACAAATAAAGAAATGTTCTGTACAGTCTTCTAAAACCTTAAGGGTGATCCCAAAGGCAGTACCAACTCTTACAATCCAAGAGTTGAATAAGAGTTGCTGAGTAAGACTAGACCCTAGATAAACTGATGGATGATGGCTTCAAATCCTTGGCTTTGGAAGGTGCCACCCTGGACAGTATCCTTCACCTCAGGGCAACAGAGCTCCCAAAAGAATGCAGACCAAGTCACCTCCTCATCCACTGGAGCAGGCTGCACCCAGCCTGTGCAGACTTGGCTCAACATTCCCAGGTGCCACGGTAATGGGGGAGGAGGCTGGCTTCCCTGGATCTATCTACCCAGTCTTCCAAACCTCAATCATCAGTATGCCAGTTCCCTTTACCTGAGGGCTAATCCAAGGTCTGCTACTTGTCCCCAGCTGTCCTACAAAGGGGCAGGGGTAGCCAGAAGCATGTGATCTACTTAGAAAGGAACCCCATCTTACAGTCTGAAAAACTGAAGCACAATTTTGTGTGTATGGGGGGGCAGGGATTGAAATCAGGCTCCTACAAATCTCAGAGCTGCCAGAGAATGAGGTACTTGCCGCAGAAGGGGCCTGGTGTGAAGCACACACATCCCTGCAATAGCACTGGGCGGGGGAGGGGGGCGGTGGTTCTTGACAAAAAGATCTTTAGAGATTTCTAAGTCTGAACCCCTTCCAGGTCAAACCACGTCTCTTTCTGCATCCACTATGACCTAGCTTGTCTCCTCCATGGGGCATGTACTATAGGGCTTGGGGAACCCCGGAACAAACCTAAGTGAAAGTCTCTGCCCCCTCCCCACCGCACTGATTTTCCTTCTGTTCTCTGGCTAGTTGCAAACCAAGCAGTAAGCTCTTGGAGGGCCAATTAAGTGTGGTGGAAAGAGCACTAACCTGGGGATCTGCGTGCTTGGGTTTTAAGTTTTAAACCTTGCACCCCTGTTCGGCAGCCTTGGTCAGTAGCCTCCCCTATAAGGGGACTGCTTCATTCAGCACAGTGCATGGTTTGTGGGCATGTGCACGTGGTGTATGTGAATTCTGGACTGGGCTCAGTGGGCTTGGGTCCACTCCAGGTGCCTGCAGGGCGGCAGTGGAGGGGGGAAGCTTCAGGGGCAGCAGAGCTAGGCTGTGTGCGGTGACACAGAACTGGCCAGCTCCTTAACCCTTATCAAGAAAATGCTACCTTCCTTACCAAGAGTTGCTCTGAGGATTATAAGCAGGTAAATGCCCTTTAAAGCTTATGTTTCTAAATGTTAGGAGGGGAGATGGGACATAGGTTATGAGATATTATGATCCTACTTTTTTTTAAAAGCAGATACACACACACACACATACTCACAGGCAACAAAAAAAAAAGTATAGAAATGTGCTGTCCAACGGTCACTAGCCACATGTGGATGCTGAGCACTTGTAATGTGAGTAGTCCAAACCAAGACATGTTTTAAGTGTAAAAGACACACCAAATTTTGAAGACTTAGCACAAAGAATATATTTCACTAACAATTTTGATGTTGATTGTAGTTGAAATGATACTCTTTTGATTATCCTGGGTTACATCATTTTAATTGATTTCACCTATCTTCACTTTTTTAAAACTATGGCTACTGAAAAATTTAAAATTATACACATAGCTTGTGTTGTATTTCTATTACGCAACACTAGTCTAAAAGGATGTGGTTGCTTAGTAGTGTTGATGGTGGTTGGTGGACATTTTTCTACAATGAATTGGTGTTGTTTAAGTAAGTTGAAAAGATTTCCCCTTTGAAAAGAAGTTAAAGTCCCAATACCTAACAGTATTTTCCTCTGAGAAGAGCCAGAGAGCCTCCCTGAGCCTGCAGAGAGCCACCCCCCACCCCCACGACTGGCCCTAAGGCCACGCCTGAGAAACCACAAGGTCAGCACAGCCCTTTTCCAGAGGGCTGCAAGCGGCCTGACAGAGCTGAAGAGGAACATCTCTGGGGGAAGAGAGAGATGATCAGAAGTTCCAGGACCTAGTTCATGCCCACTAAAGGTGGTCAAGGAACAGACGTAGGAAATCCAGGCTGCGGCACGAGGGTTCTGTAGATTCTGAAAATTTGTATGGGTCCACTCTCTTCCAGAAAGGTTTCCAGGTAGGGTACATATACATCTGTGGTCTGGAAGAATGCACAGCTAGATGGCAAGTACTGCACCAACTCTTGAGTCAGCATGCCAGGTGCTGCAATCCCAGCTCCTCAATAAATGCTGCGTACAGGGCGCCTGGGTGGCTCAGTGGGTTAAAGCTTCCGCCTTCAGCTCAGGTCATGATCCCAGGGTCCTGGGATAGAGCCCCACAGGCTCTCTGCTCAACAGGGAGCCTGCTTCCTCCTCTCTCTCTGCCTGCCTCTCTGCCCACTTGTGGTCTCTGTCAAATAAATAAATAAAATCTTAAAAAAAAAAAAAAGCTGCGTACACTTAAGCAAATTACTGAACCTCTCTGAACATTTCTATTTTCTCATCCATAAAACAAGGATTAGAAGATTGTAGCCAGATCCCACAGGGGTTTTGTGAAAATGAACCTAGATAATGAATGAGATGGTATGGTGGCTCAGTTTGATAATCATGTCAGAAGTGGACGGTCTGGGGCAGTCTGACCTGGCCCCTTGAGACATGTGTCCTCAAGGCAAGCTAACCATGAGGCAGATTCTAGGACACCTGGCTATGCCCAGGGACATGATAAAGGCACATAGTGATAGACGAGCAATGTGTTCATAAGCACACACCCAATCCCTTCTTACAAGTTGTGAGAAATGAAGGTTCAGCCAGGAGAATGGAGAGAGCAAGGCTAGAAACAGAACTTGGATCCACAGATTTCAGCTTGCTCTGACCCCACCCTGAAGATCTTACCTGGAATTAAAAAGCCCCAGCGCCAGGAGAGTATTGCTGTTTCCCAGCTAGGCGGCTTCCCTTCGCCTATCTCAGGTTCCAGGTCCCAGGGTAGAGGTGGAGGGAGAGTGTGGCAAATAGCATGGGGGGCACCAGGAGCTGGGGCTGGGATGGTGGGGCCTGGAGGATGGGGAATGAGCCCCAGCCCCAGGCCTCCAGGCTATTTACCCACACTCTCCCTCCACCTCCACCCTGGGACACGGAGTCTGAGAGGCTCCCAGTCTGAGAGGCTTACCAGGAACCCAGGTGAAACAGCTGCCTGCCTCAGACCATCCTCTTCTTATTTATGGGCACCATACAACAATGATTTGGCTTCTGGACAAACAAGAGGAAGTAAGAAACAGCAACCAGAACACTTACTCTTTAAGTGGCCTAGTCTCAAAGGAAAACTATAAGGTAAAAAAATCAGGCCCAGTCACCATGCCATCGTCCACTCCTTTCCATCTCTTCCCTAGCTACTGTACAAGTCTCCAAGGGCTCTCCCTGCCCCTGTCCATTCTGCAAAGGACAAAGTAACCCTCAAGCAGAAATCTTATCACACTACCTCTCTCAGCGCCTTCAGAGCAGAATCCAAACTCCCTAGGCTGGCCTCCCAGGGCCTCTTGCTTCTGAGTTTTGAGGGCCCTCACCTCTCATCCTCACAGCCTCTTGATCTGTTCCTTGCCTAGTACTTGCTGTTCCTCCAGGCAAGAATACTCACCACCATACTCCTTATCAGTCTCACCTTGGCTCATCCTTGGAGGTCTTCCTGGACAGTGTTTTAAGCTGTCCCCAGCCACATATTCCCACCTCTCTAGCACACTGCCTTACTTTCTTTTACAGCACTTAACCATGATTGGCAGCCACCATGTTGTATTAAAGATGGCTGCAAGCTGGCCTTCCTCCCACTGAAAGGGAGGGCCCATGACCCCTCCCCTTCATCTCAGCAGGGTCTGTGGCCTCTTATCATCACATGGTGGTGAAAGTGATTATGTGCTAGTGCTCAGACCCAGACCTTAGAATACTGACAGCATCTAGTTCTCGTCTCTTAAAAAGCTTCGTCAGGGAGCACTAAACTACTGTGCAGTAAGTCCTACCACTCTGAAACCACCAGGCTGGAGAGGGCACCTGAAGGCACTCAAGTTCCAGCTGAACTCAGCCTTCCACCCACCCCTGCCAAAGTACCAAAAATGTTAGTGAAGCCTGGTGGGCCCTCCAGACCAGAACACCAGCTACACCCATCACTGCCATACAGAAAGACTCACCTGGCTGAAGCTTATCCTAATCCACACCCACACACAAATCAGTGAACAAATAGTTGGGGTTTTTTATGTTACTAAGTTTGGGGTGATTGGTTAGGCAGCAAGAGATAGCAAGAACTACCCTGTTGGTTTACTGTGTCTCCCCACTAGAAGGTAAACTATGAAGGCAGCCCTCCTCTGTCTTGTTCCCATCAGTACTCCCATGGTCTAACACTCAGTAGGTTACTCAAGTATGTTAAATGAAGGATTTTCACTTTGCTGGTAGCCAAGTTAGTTCCTTTCACACAAAAGGGCAGGCTCCAGCCCTGGTGCTCCTCCTGATTAGCCTGTGAACTCTAAGCACTCAGTCTCTTGAGATGGGCCAGCTTCCCTTCCAGTGAGCTGGCTGACACTTTGACCCTGGCCTCCACAAGACACAGGTTCTAAATCTCAGAGCCAGAAGCAGGGGGTGCTCTCAGCAACAACCCAGCACAGCCAGGTACAGAATGGCAGAATCTTCTCAATGACACTTCTGTCAAGAGACGGGCCACCACTGTTTATACACTGTGACGGCTACTCATAACCTTCTGCGGCAGCTCATTTTAGCCCAACATTTTCCAGAAGCCTAAGCCAGAAGAGCTCATGCCTAGGTAGAAGAATCCCAAAGCCTTGGGCAAGCTCTCAAGTGTAACCCTAAAACCAGGCCAGTCGGGTGGGGGAAAGCAATTCCCCTTAGATGGAATCTTTCTCAATCTAATGTAATCTTCACCTCCAATTTGATGTATCAAACTTTACCCCAGCAGGAAAGGACCTTGAAAGATCTTCTGGCTTAACCATTTTCATTTACAGAGAGGAAAAGGAAACCCAAACAGACTCAGTAAATTGCCCAAAGTGTCTTAGCAAGTGAGCCAAACAGCTGGGACTAGAAGGCTGGTCTCCAGTTTCCTGCTCAGAGTTCTTCTCCATCCTACCCCTACCACAGGGCTTACACCAACAGCGATGTGAGGAGCAGGCCAGCCTTGGGGAAGCTTCTCTCCAGTGTTTCTTCCCCCAGAGAGAATTCAATGCTCCAATGACACAGGACCTAGTCAGGAGCTTTCTCCTTTTCAGCTGAGAACTAGTAACACCTGCCTCAACCACCCTCACACCTAGTGTTGGAAATGAAGGGGCCTGAGAGAGACCAAAGATGCCATACCCATTTCAAAGAGGAGGGGAACAAAGGCTCAGTGGGACCTAACACAAGCCAGTTTTCCCATCCCTTCACTCCCAGATAGCTTTCTATCACGGTACTGGGGTCTTGGGACCACAATGCCCAGTCCTATCAGGTCTCCCCGTGTGTAAGGAGTTCCCCTAGAGACTCCCAATTCCTGCCATAGGCCTTTCCCCCACTCCTCTCCCAAACTCCTCCCATGAGGATGCTCTCAGCTTGCAGGCTGGACAGACTGCTGCCAGTCTCTGCTTTGTATGATCAAACACACGAAGTCTGGGCCCAGGTGACGCACGCTGGTGTCCCAGTCTAAAGTGGGGCGGGTACTGCCACTGGATAGCACTCATCAGCACGGGTCAAAAACTGAGTCCTCAAGAACACAGATTCAGTGTGGCCAGGTCTTCTCATTTTTTTCTCTAACAGCTTTACTGATATCATTCACATACCATGCTATTTATCCATTCAAAGTACAAAATTCAATGGGTTTTGCTTGTTTATCTGGGGTTTTTCTATGTATCGAGTCTGCCCTCTTAAAAATAAGCTGCAAATTTCTGGGTTTTCAGATTTTAAAATATAGGTGATTACTCTAAATTGTGTTTTTTTAATTTTTTTTTTATAAATATATAACGTATTATTGGCCCCAGGGGTACAGGTCTGTGAATCGCCAGATTTACATACTTCACAGCATTCACCATAGCACATACCCTCCCCATGCTTTAAATTGTTTTTAAACTGAAGGCCAATCAAAACCCATCAGTCGGTTCAAACTTTCGGTTCAAACTTTAAAAAAGGGAGGGGCGCACTTGGGTGACTCAGTTGGGCGTATGACTCTTGATTTCCCCTCAGGTCATGATGTTGGGGTCGCGGGACCAGGCCCCATGTCAGGCTTCATGCTCAGTGTGGAGTCAGCTTGTCCCTGTCCCTCTGCTCTTCCCCCACTCCCACTCGTGTTCTTGCTCTAAAATAGATGAATAAGGGGCACCTGGGTGGCTCAATGGGTTAAGCCTCTGCCTTCGGCTCAGGTCGTGATCCCAGGGTCCTGGGATCGAGCCCCGCATCTGGCTCTCTGCTCAGCGGGGAGCCTGCTTCCTCCTCTCTCTCTCTCTGCCTGCCTCTCTGCCTACTTGTGCTCTCTGTCTGTCAAATAAATAAATAAAATCTTTTTTAAAAATAAATAAATAATAAAATAGATGAATAACAACAAAAAAAAAAAAAAAAAAAACACGCAAAAAACCTGTCAGTCAGCTGGAATGGGCCTCAGGATGTAAGATGAGGAATACTATTTCGGGACTTCTCCCTTTTAGAATGTAAGCCCCATCATGACAGCCCCTAAATTGTCTATCCCTGAATTTCAGGGACTGGCACCTACAAGTACTCAAAAATTTCTAAATGAACAAATCTGGGCAACTACTTTTGCAAATCTGCAGCTGCAGGCCCCTGGAACACATCACCAACCAACCTGTTTAAGTATTATCACCACATCAAGAAATTCAGTACACCTCATCAACAGCTGAATGCATCTGGGGACACTGCTGAAAGTTACTTCTTGACCTTCTAACACCGCCCACCCCCACCCCCCGCCCATCTGCATTCAGAGCTTTACCCAATAGGGACACAGGAAGCAGGTCTATTCAAACACTGTATTTCAGAACATTTCCACCCACCCCAAGCTTTGATTCTTTGGACAAAATAATCCTAGTTCCTTCAACCATTCCCTCCTCACAGAAAGGTGCAAGCATCCCTGTGAGCTGCTCTGTGTTCCTGATTTCCTGTCTCCCTCCCACATTCCCTATCGGCAGCATCTGGCTGCCCACACCCAAGAACCTTGCTCTTACCACGTCTAAACTCTACCCCTACATTCAGCTCCACAAGGGGCAAAACCCAAACCAGGCTGTTCTATACACATAATAGGTATCTCTTTCTCAGGCTGCTGTTAATACATATACACAGAACAGGAAAAGCAAAGACCTCCACTCCCCCCAAACCAACCCAAAGCTGTAGAAAGACATCAAAGATGGAGTAGCACCGGAGTCCATTTCTAACTGACACAACTACCGAACAGGACTGAATAGAAGGGATCGAGATGCAGAGGATCCAGGAAGAGACAAGAAAGGCTGGCTTTGGCACCTGACCTCTGTTAGCACATGAAGACACAGGTCAAAACCAAGCCCTTGACACTCTCAAACTCTCACTTCTTATTGAGAGCTCCAGCTGAGCTCTCGTGTTCATCCCCCTCATTTTCAACAGGGCCTCCAGCGTGTGAGTACCCTAGATAGAACACATCACATTCACTGAAGCCTAGACATTACCAACCTGTCCAAGGGCACTCGGTTGCTAAGCGGCTGGCATGACCTCAAACTATGCTCGACTGACTCCCAAGTTCCTGATCAACCACCCCATCTACCTCTTCCTCCAGAGGTGGAGTGAAAACAGAACTGGGGTGGGAGCCAAGATGACTGGGTTCAAGTCTTGGCATTCCTTTCAACTGTGACCCTGGGCAACTCCCCATTTCTTTTCGAGGCCTGAAACACATAACCTGTAAACAAGGGGTTTAGATTCAGTGACCTCTGGGGTCCCTTCCAGCGCTGTATACGTCTTCCGCTCAAAAAGAAGGGAGCGGTGCCTGGGTGGCGCAGTTGGTTGAGCTGAGTGTTCACTTCTGGTTTCAGCTCAGGTTGTGATCTCAGGGTCGTGGGATCGAACCCCACGGTGGCTCCGCAATCAGCATGGACTGCACTTAAGACTCTCTCTCTCTCTGCCCCTCTGCTATCCACTTTCTAAAATAAATAAATATTAAAAAAAAAAAAAAAGGGAAAGAGCACAGCAATCAGGACAGAGCTGAGCTGCCAACTGGGCACTGGGCTGGGTGAGCCTGATGAGAGTCCCAAGTTCTCAGGGACACCTGATAGCAGTCTATCCATGGGCAAATGCAGACCCATCACACTCCCCTCAAGAGTCAAACAAGCTGAAGTAAGCTGAGGGGAGGCGGCTCTGATGGAAGGGAACCTTGTGCACACGGCTATCTGTGGAAAAGCCTACAGAGCCAAGCTGCAGAATGGTTGACAAGAGGCAGCCCGCTGAGCCTAGCAAGTTCTGCCACAGGGGTGCCTCCCTGCTGGAGGTGGGAGTTGCCACACCAGCCCACTGGCCAGCTTGTCCCCTGCTACTACTTCCAGGGCTTCCTCTTCTTCGTGCCTGTGCTGCTGCATCAGGGTGAAGCACGCTGGTGGTTCCAAGCTCCAGCGTGAACTCAGCTGAGGCCAGTCCATCAGAAACTGCTTCTTCCGGCAACTGAGCCGCATTCCAGCTAATGTGGCCTTCTGAAAGGTCAGAGAAATCCCATAAACTGGAGCCACTCCCTATGCCTAAAGGATGACAGCTGATAATTGCCCAACACTTCAGCAATGACTTGGAAATCTGCTCCCTTTTGTAATCTGGAAAGTTTGCCCCAAAGGATCAGACAGGAAACCCCAAACCATCTACTCTTAAGAGGTTCTCACATGGCCAAAATAATCTTTCAAAAGAAAAAAAATCTGACCACGCCACTCTCTCATTTAAAATCTTTAATGGCTTCCCTCTGCCTTCAGTTAAAAAATCACAGTTTATCTAAGTCATCTACACTACAGCCACAAGGAATTTACTTAATTCCCTGAACACTAGGGCCTTTGCTTCACCAAGCATGAGCTCTCTTTCCAGGCTTTTTCTCAAGTAACTCCTACCCATCCTTCCCATTTCAAGGGGTTCAGCCATTGCTTCCTCCAGAATGAATTCTCTGACCTAGATTTGAGTGGGTACCCCTGCTACCCACACTCCCAGAGAATCCCATCCCTTTTCCTACACAGCACCTCTCATACTGCATTGTAAGCACATGCGCTCCTTCCCAACGTAGATTTTTGTTATTCACTGTGGCATTTTCTATGCCAAACTCAAAATGTGCTGTGTGATGCTGTCAAAGTATGAGATTTAGCCACTTGTTCACTAATTATCTAACAGGAACCTGAACAAAGTGACGGTGTGAGCCATGTGGCTATCTGGGGAAAGAGCATTCCAGAACTGGACCCCTGAAGCAGAGAGAACACAACATAATCTAGGAAATGCAAAGACCAACGCTGCTGGGCGGGAAAAGCAGTGAAAGAGAAGGTCAGAGCTGGGGGGGGGGGGGGGTGGATACGAATGGGTGGTGTGGGGAGCCATACCAAGGGTAGATTAGAGAATACTCCAAGGACTTGGAACTTTATTCCACAAAGAGAAGCCATGAGAGGATCTTGAGGGAAGAGTGACAGGAGGCCAGGTGGGAAGCTGCTTCAGCAAGGATGACCCAAGACTCTTAGTCCACACAATTAGAACGGTAGTTGCTTACTAATTTGAGTCTCACTTTCCTCATCTGTGAAGCAGGGCACTACATGGGCTAGAACACATCAAGTATCCAGTAAGGGGTAACTACGGTATCACCATGACTTATCTTGGGATCAGCAGGAACTTAAGTAAGCTGCTGTATGTGAAAAGGAGAGCGAAAAACCATACAGAGCCCAGGTGGAACATTTATGCAGATGGCTCCTGGCCATGGTGGGACTCAGCTTCTCTGAGAAGCTTCTTGCAAGTTCACTTTAAGGCAGAGAAAAGAAAAGGCTACCTTGAGTTACTGGAATGGACGTCTGGAGTTAGGTAAGGTGGTTATCAAAAGTAGGGAGGATTATTATTACAAGTGTCTGCCTTCGGCTTAGGTGATGATCCCAGGATCCTTGGGATCGTGCTCTGCACTGGGCTCCCTGCTAAGCGAGGAGCCCGTTTCTGTTTCTCCCTCTCCCTCTGCTACGACCCCCATCCACTGCCGCTTGTACTCTCTCAAATAAATAAGATCTTAAAACAACAATAAGCCAAAAAACAAACAAACAAAAAACAAAGGGTCCTCTAAACAAGGCCTCTGATGGAAGGGGTCAGCTGGATTTGCTAAGAGTATCTCATACTGAGATGGGGAAGCCCCTCACTACACAGGACTGATCTATATTGCTGGCTTTACAAAATTCATCAACAAAGGCCTACACTCCTCATACCCCACACCTATGGCTTTGCCAGTTCAAGGTGCAGCCAAAAGAAAGATGCCAAGTCAACAGTGTCCCTGTGATTCTCAGAAAATCCTTCAGGGAGACACCCTAGGCTATCTGCCCTAAGAAGTTGGCCAAAAGGCCCTGGTAACTTCCGCAAATAGCGTTACTTGAAAATTAAGCTAACTCCTGATTACCCATCCTCACTTAGGAAAGTTATGAATAACCCCCCAGAAGGGATAACTGAAATTACATATATCTGGCTCTGTAGTGCATTTTCTGGAACATAAACCACATACACCTGCGTGGGACATTTTAACTAATGAATGGGGCTACTCCATACTCAAATTAATTTGATCCTCAAAACCACCTCAGCACAGGGATTAGACCCATTCTGAGACTAAGAAAAACAGAAGTTAGGTAGGCCAAGTCATCAAGTGAGGGCAGAGAGAGGTACTCTGCCCATGTTCTGATTTAAATCCTATCACTACCTATCCTTCTGCTCCCTCACTCAGCTGTTCCCTATGCTTCCATCAGCCAGACAGCAAAACTTACTTCCTTTCACGAACCCCCAGCAAGGTAAGGCCATCCTCTCTCCTGACCACTCCACCAGGTAACTCTGGACCAGCCAGGGATGTTTGTGAGCCCAGACTGAAGGACCTGTGAGCCCTCTTGAGGCCCCAGCACCCTAATTACCCCCTTTGTGAGCTTGTCTTGGATTTTGCAAACAGTGGCACTCCCATCTGCCAAGCTCTCCATTTTAAAGAGGTTTTTGTGGTTTCAGACCCACTCCTCCTCTCCCCGCCTCCCTCTGGGAGGGAACCCAGTGCTGAGTAACAGCTCTAAAATGCTTACTCTAGTGGGCGCCTGGGTGGCTCAGTGGGTTAAGCCGCTGCCTTCGGCTCAGGTCATGGTCCCAGAGTCCTGGGATCGAGTCCCGTCCAACTCTCTGCTCAGCAAGGAGTCTGCTTCCCTCTCTCTCTCTCTCTCTGCCTGCCTCTCTGTCTACTGCTGATCTCTGTCAGTCAAATAAACAAATAAAATCTTTTAAATAAATAAATAAATAAAATGCTTACTCTAGGCTTGGTCCCACTGCAGACCAGGGGTGGGTCAGCCAAGACACTCCACAGCTCAGGAGGTTCAGGGTTTGAGACTGCAGAGACCACCCCGTACCCCCCCTGCCTGAATGGGTATAACTCCGTTCCTAGCAGGCACTCATTTCCCCAGGGAAGTAGAAAACTCAAACACCTTACCCTGAAGTTTCAGGGACAGTCAGCCTCCTCCCACCTCCCTTTCAGAGGGTCCTAACTGTGTGCTTTCTTTAGAAGGGGAAAAAGTAATCTGCAATGCAGGAAAACAGCTTTAAAGCCTCATTTATGGAGGCTAACCTAGCAGTTCTTAGCTGAGGGTGCGCCATATAAACAGGGGTCTCATCTCGCCTGACAAGCAATTCCTTTATCATTCTCTAAAGGGATCAGATTTCCTCCATTGTCACCAAAATGTCTTCTTGAAACTGGTTCAAATCAGGATCCACACAATGCATCTGACTGACTGATGTCTCAACTCTTTAAAAAAAAAAAAAAAAAAGTCATTTATCGATAACCTGTCCTGAAGAATTTCTCACACTCGGAAACTGGACTGCTACCCCAAGGTCCATTAACTTGTTCCTCCATGTCCACAGATCTAGGGCTCTGTTAGGTTTGGGTTCAATTCTTCTTTGGTGGGGGGAAATGTTCACAGGCAGTGCTGGGTACTTTCTATCACGACACTGCAAGGCATATACTGTCTGCTTGCTCCACAGTATCTGATATGCACCCCAAGCAATCTGTCTAGGTTCCTAAAGCCAGAAGAGTCTCTCCAGCCCTTACAGAACTTGTATTCAAACTGAGTTCTTAACTGCTACAGCAAATAGAAATAAACACATATTAAAAACTCTGTTTTGGTTTCTTTCTTGTGCGTGTGTGTGTGGGGTGGTTTATTGAAAAACTTTTTTTTTTTAATTATTCTATTTTTTTAAAGGCTTTTATTTATTTAACACAGAGAGAGAGAAATCACAAGTTAAGCAGAGAGGCGGAAGCAAGCTCCCCGCAGAGCAGACAGCCTGATGTGGGGCTCCATCCCAGGACCCTGAGATCATGACCTGAGCTGAAGGCAGAGGCCTAACCCACTGAGCCACCCAGGTATCCTACTGAAAAACTTTTGATAGGAAAAATATTTTAAAGACATTTAGACCTAATTGGATTCCCTCATTCTGAGAAGAAGAGAGGCAGAGGAAGCCTAGGGCAGCATGCTGGTATCCACAATACTATTCAATAACAGAATCAGAAGTGGAATGAACATGCTTCATAATGGTCATCATTTATTTAAAAATTTTAAAATAGCAATTATTGGATAAGTAGCACCTACTGGATGGTATGTGCCTAGCACTATGCTAAGGGCTTTATAAACATTATCTTCTTCAATTCTCACAACCTTTAGAAGTAGTAACTATCATTATTCTCATTTTGGGGATGAGAAAATGGTGGCTCAGAGAGGCCGAGTAATTCACCCAAGATTGCACAGCAAGTTAGAATCAAAACTCAATATATACAAATATTGAAACATTATGTTACTGATCTGCAACTAATAGTCAATTATACCTCAATTTTTTAAAAAAGCAGCAACAGCAGCAAAAGAAGTGAAGCTGAGACTAAAAACTGTAGACTGTAGGATTCCAAGGCAGAGCTGTTGCTTCCATAGTCCACTTCTCATCGTGGGAAAAGGAAAAGGCAAGGGTCTGACGAAGCTCTAAAAGCCATACTGAGGGCGCCTGGGTGGCTCTGTGGGTTAAAGCCTCTGCCCTCAGCTCAGGTCATGATCCTAGGGTCCTGGGATCGAGCCCCGCATCGGGCTCTCTGCTCGGCAGAGAGCCTGCTTCTGACCCTCTCTCTGCCTGCCTCTCTGCCTACTTGTGATCTCTGTCTTTCAAATAAATAAATAAAATCTTTAAAAAAATTAAAAAATTAAAAAATAAAAGCCGTACTGAAAATTGATACCCCAGATCCACACAGTTACACCTCCCTAGTGACGAGGAGGAGCCTGAAAAAGGGCCTAAACCTAAGAAGAAAAGTAGACAAAGAGAGTAGAGATTTATTTGGGGCCAGCTCCCTGTGGTGGAGGATTCCTAGGGCTGCTCTAGGTTAGCAGAGATTTTGCCTCTTCTTTACTTTGTGCCATCAGTTAGCTACACTTCAAATGAACACACAAAAAACTGATGCCCAGAACACAAATACTCATGTCAGAGTGTTTGGCTGGATTTCCTTTTTTTTTTTTTTTAAGATTTTATTTATTTATTTGACACAGAGAGAGAGAGCAAGAGATCACAAGTAGGCAGAGATGGAGAGAGGAGGAAGCAGGCTCCCTGCTGAGCAGAGAGCTTGATGTGGGGCTCGATCCCAGGACCCTGAGATCATGACCTGAGCCGAAGGCAGAGGGTTCCACTGAGCCACCCAGGCGCCCCTGGATTTCCTTTTAAAGTCAAGAACACTGTGGTGCCTGTGTGGCTCAGTCAGTTAGGTATCTGCCTTCGGCTCAGGTCATGATCCCAGGACTCTGGGATCAAGCACCATGTCGGGCTTCCTGCTCAATAAGGGGATCCTGCTTCTGCCTCTACCTACTGCTCCCCCTGCTTGTGCCCCACCCCCGAAAAATAAATTTTAAGTCTTTAAAAAAATAAAATAAGATTAAAGAACACTATACCACTGCTTAATTTTCTTGTCACATGAAGTTAGAAGTCCTACACGACCAATCCACCGATTCCCCCTGCTGGGGTGGGCAGAAGCTTGTGGTGATGATACACTCTCAGGTCTCAACCCACCGCACGTGCACTAGCCACAGCAAACTTAATTCAGTTATGGTCTTTCCCCACAGCCTTGAGAGCATATGTGCACTCTACCAAAGGTAGTTTTTACAAAACGCAAATAAACAAATTAGAATTTATTTTTAAAACATTCATCATACCACATTCCAAAGCAAAAATAGCCAATTCCTTGGGTCAGCAACCTTTAAGATTATAGACAATATGCCTATCCTGTCTATGGATAAGCAAAACTCTATTTTCAAGGAGATGGATCCCATATATTTGAGTACTGACACAATACCAAAAAAGGAAAGTACTGTATTCTCCACCCCCCTCCTCTTCCAGGTGGAGAAAAAGAAGACCCAGAAAAAGTCCTGGAAAGCCCCAGTCTCCCAGACATGGTACAACAGCTACCACATGCTAAGCATTGGGCTATCACCACAGTCAATGCTCACAACCCCATGAAACAGATAAATCATAATTTAATCCTTTTTTTACAAACCAAGAAGCTGAGACTCAGAATGGTTAAGTACCTTACCCAAGGAGGCACAACCAGCAAGTGGTAGAGCTGGCACTTGAATCAACGCAGTTAAAACTGGGGTTAAACCCAAATAAAACCCCAGAACGTTTGCTGTGGATCATTTCCCATTCTGCTTCTTTCATACTCACAAGAGTTGTAGCTAGAATAAGGAAAAAAAATTAAAGGTCTTCAAAATTGTCTAGGGGAGGGATATACAAAAGGCCAAAATGCAAATCCTGATTTAAAATGAAAACTACAAATCTAAGATGTGGACACTTAAACCAGAAGAGAGAACCCCACAAGAATGGGGGGGGGGTGCTGAAAAACATCTTTTATTACTAGTTACTGCATGTGTCCCTTAAAGCACTAAAACACTAGCATCTGAGCCAAAAGGAGGGCTAAAAATAGGCATTTGCAGCAAGCTCTGGAAAGCTTTTAGCTTGCTTATGAGGCACTCATTTCTGTAGACTCCCAAAAACATATGCATCACAGAACACAAAAATTCCCAAGACCACACTGCCACTCCACTGGTGTCACATTTAAACTTGTCCAAGCTCCAAATAAAATCAGGGCTGAAAAAACGGCCGTAGCAGTCCATGCACTCTCCAAAAAAAGAGCCTCCATCTAACCTTACTAGACAGACGATTTAATCAGAATTCTCCCTCAAAAAGCAACCAAGCCCTAAAACAGACTTAAACAGAAAAGCTACTGGATCAATTCGAGTCAGTCTGTCAAAAACTAGTCCTCAGGTTCAAAAACCAACCAGCAGACAAGACACTTTGTTGCCTTAAGATTCCAGAAAAACAAGAACAGAGCAAAACTACCAGGCTCAGAATTTTGCTTTGGGCACTTAAACCAAGCAGGCTTCTCCACTCAGGGAAGGCGAGATGCCAGCCAAGCTGTCTTCTTCCCACGATCAATAACCCCAGTGACGCACCCTATCAAGGGCCCCTGCACTTGCACAAAACGCCAGCTCAGGCACCCAATACCACCTGATGTCATGGCTGATTTAAAACCCACAAGGCAGGTTCACCATTAGCTAAGCAGCAGCAGCCAGGGTGAGTAGCCCTATTTAAACTTCTGAGGAGTGCTCTCTCCTGGGGATGATTATACCCCTTTGAGTTTAAAGGGGGGGGGGACTAAAGAGTGTCTTAAAGTTACATTCCCTCCCTCTGTGGGTGGATCAGGAGGAATATGCAAGAAAATGGACGTTTCAGCACTGCCCTTTGCATAATAGAGTTCTGGAAGGGAAAGGGGGGAAGGAGGAGAGGGCAGAAGGAAGAGAACACGGTTTGAGGTATTATTAGTAAACCCCAAATGTCCCCTCCTCCAAATGAAGCAACCTTAAAAGAAATAAAAATTGCAACATGATATTTTCCAAATTGGCTGTTCAAGTCTCCCTAAGATTATGAGTGGTCCTAAACCCTCGAATGTAAAAGCATTAATAAGCTCTCTCCTCAACTTTCCCCATTTTGACGGTTTAAACTAGTCAGTCTCAACCAGCGACTACAGGAGAGTTTTGAAAAGCACTAGGGCTATGGCCACAGGCCCAACATTCTAGCCGCAAGCGGGTTTTGATACTGATCCACTTCAAAAGGACCCAAAAACAGAGCCGCTGAGCCTCCACGCGCCCGCAAAGGGAGGCAGCAGGGCGCGCCCCCCACCCAACCGACGATCTCGTCTCGGCGAAGGGAGGCCGAGACGAGCCTCCATATTCTTCACCGCCTTTCCCCCCAAGCTGACACGGCTCCTCCGGGATCTCCCAAGGGACGGGGTCCACAGAACCGAAAATCCGAGCAGGGAGAGGGAGGGCGCCAGGAGCGCCGGCCGGCGGTCACATGCCGCTCCCCGCGCGGGGAGGCACCACGTTGTCCCGGCTGCGGAGGAATGCCGGGAAGGGGGGCCGCGCACTCACACTCGCGCACACGCACACTCCGGGCCGCGCCGCGCCGCCGGCCCGCACCCGCCTTCCACCCCGAGCGCGGCGGCGGGGGCCGAACGCACAGGCCCAGCGGCCGCGAGCAGCCCGCGGGCCGGCGGCGCGGCGCATGGCGCCCAACTGTCACCCGCCCGCCCAGCCCGGCCACTCCCTCCCCCGCCGCCACACGCCCCTCCTGTCGCCGCATGCCCCCTTCCTCGCCCCACATTTTCCGCCAACCCCTAACTGGATCCCCGCACACTCGCCATCCGGCTCCCTCTCGAGGCGGAAGGTCCCCGGGATCGGGAAGGGAAACCACCGAATTCAATGACACGTTGGGTTTCCTCTTCTCATCATTCTCCCCGTAACCGACCCCTCAACCCGTCGCCAATGGCGATCCCACCGTCTAGTATCATCTACCAGAGAACAAAACTTGTTAACTTTTAAAGCCCGAATCCGTGTGGTCGGTATGAACTCATCACCGCGCGCTTCGCTGCCCGTGACATATGCTCATTAAACATTTACAACATGGGGACGATCGTAACGCTACCAAAACGGGGAACGTGGGGCGGGGTGGGAAGAGGGGCTTCCCGAGAAAGGGTTAAGCTAGAAACCGTCTTCGACACCAACACGCGGGAGGGAGGGCGAGCGCTTTTCACCGAAACCAGCGCCCACCCTCTCCTGGCGAGGTAGGCCCGGACCACGCCGTTGCCCACTAACCGCTGAGGCCCAGGCGGTGGCCATGGGCTCCCGGGGGCTGGGCCCTCCGGCAGGGGCGGCTTCCCCAGTGTGTGAGAGGGAACCGCGACCCAAACGAGCCAGGAGGCAATTAAAAAAAAAAAAAAATCCCGAGTCACCACGACCAGTGGCGGACCCCCGGGCCCTGAAGGCCGCTGGGGGAGGGGACGTCCAAGTCCCCGGAAGAGGTCCCCGGATCCAAGAGAGCAAGCAGGGAGACCCACCTGGAGGGGACTGTCCGTTCACCGTGGCCAGGACCGGCGGCAGCGCGTTCTTAGTCCAAGGGTTCACCTTGGGCGGAGGGGCCTCCACGAAGTCACGACGCCCGGCGCCCGCGGCTCCAGCCGCTCCTCCGCCAGCGCCCGGCTCACCGCCGCCGCCCTCCTCCCCGTCGCTGATCGCCAGGCCCTCGGCGCCCGGCGGCTGCGGCGGCCGCGGGCTCTCGCGCTCCAGCTGCCCGGTGCCCTCCTTGTGTGGCTTGGCGCAGGGCGGCCGAGGTCTCCGGGCGCCGCCGTCCGGCTCCCCCCCTCCGACGTCGTTCGCCCCGGGTTCGCCCTTGCCCTCGGGCTGTGGCGGCGGCGGCTTCTTCCTCACCAGACCCCCGTGCTCTTCGGCCTGCAAGAGGGGGGCGCCCCCCGGCAGCAGCGGCTCCACCTGAGTGGCCATCTGCGCGCCCGCCCCCCCGGAGAAGCCGGGCGCGCCCGAGGCTGCCTCCCCCGCCTCGAACTTGGCTTTCAGGGCACCCGCGACGCCTTCCTCCGGGGCGCTGGGCCCCAGTCCCTGCGGAGAAGGGTCGGGGTTCACGCTAGGCGCGGCCCCCCTCGCGGTCGGATGCAGCCGCCGTAGATCCGAGGCCCGCTGGCGGGGCGGGGGGGGTAGGAAGGCCCCCCACTCTGCGGTCCAGGCCTCCTCGGCGCGCGTCCCCCCCCCCGCCCGTTCCTCGCAAGGCGCCCCCACCCCGAGCCTGGCAGGCTTCTCGTCCCGTCCCTCCCTCCCCCCCGCCGCCGGGGCGGCCCGGGCTTCCCGGCTCGGGGGCTGCAGCAATATGGACGGACGGGGGAGAGGCGCGGCGAGCCGAGGCGACCACGCGATCCGCGGCAGGCGGCGGGCGGGCGCGCGCCTCGCGACGCGGCGGGCGAGGGGAGGGGACGGCGCAGCGGGAACGCGCCCGCCGAGGCCGGACCTTGGCCACAGGCGGGCGGGCGAAGCCGGCGGGAGCGCGCGCGCACACAGCCTCGCGGCCCCGCCCCTCGCCCCGCCCCTCGCCTCCAATTCCTCGGAGCACCTCCCGGACTGGGGGGTGAGGGGTACTCTGACCGGACGGGGGCGAGCACGTGCCTGATGCAATTCGGAAGGGAGGGCAATGGGTGGGGGGCAGGAGAGATGGGTGGGTGAAGAGGGGGAGGTGTCTTAAAGGGCCAGCGCGTCAGGGCGTCCGCAGGTGGAGCACATGGGAACGGGCCACGCGGCCGACCGAGCCTGGCCGGGCTCTTTAGGTTGGGTGCGCCAAATTCGGGAGAAGGAGCCATTAATGTCACCCTTGATTTGCAGGGTGAAGGAGAAGGGTGCCCATCTACCCCGAACACGTACCGATACTGCCGGCTCCCTGGCGCCCCATGGGCCTGGCCCCTGTGGGCGCCGCCTGGGTGACCTTGGGCGAGCCGCCCTCACCTCCGTAGGCAGTGCTCGGCTCCTCCCCGCGGGCTCTGGCTGGGACACTGCCCTGAGTTGGGTTCGACGCCCGACCCGAAGGCAGGCCCTTAACCCTTGGGGACAAGGGTGCCTACAAAGTGGGAACGAACTACCAACGGCACCCCCGCCCCGCCCCGCCAAGCCCCCTAAAGCCTAGTGTTTATAGGCAGGAAATGTTTTTTTCTTTCAACTGCATTTCGTTTTTTCTAAATAATTGCTTTAGGCGGAGTTAAACCTATGCCCGATTGGGATTCAGAGATCTGAGATTTTATCCAGGCGCTGGCCCTGCGCCTTACTATCTCTGCAGCAGTGGTCTCCTCAGTGGGCCTCAGTTTCTCTTCTGTAAAAGGAACCAGTTGTGTAGGACAGTGATTTCAAACTTGGGTGCACATTCAGTAAATACTTACTAACCTTGTACTGTGGGGACATGTAGAGTTCTAGAAAATGGGGTTCGGCAATCAGTCAGGCTAACGAGGTCTCTATCGTTATGAACTTTACACTCTCAGGTGGAAAAAGAAACTGGTAAACAAGCACTTGTCTAGTATCTATGAAGACAATAATTACTACAGTGGTAGCTTGGACTCAACCAGCTACTTCAGTTTGAATGATGAGGGATAACTCTGAATGCAGATTCCAAATGTTTTAAGGATTAAGTATGTATGGGATGGACCTAGAAACCTGCGTGTCTAAGAAGGTCCCCTTGGGTGCTTACAGATCAGCCGGTCCTACACTTCCCTTGGAGAATTCCTGGCCTCTCTGAAGGGCTGTGATCCCACCTGCTCAAGACATAACAGCCTGGGATGTTGGCCATCTCCATGGCAAGAACTAGAGCACATGATGGTCTGGGTATGGGAGAAGGCTTATTGAATAGCCTCTTGGAACTGCCCCAGGGGATAAGGCTGGTTGTAGGGTGGCTGTAACCATGACTACTGGGGAGAGGAGCTGTTGGGGACAGCCAGGCAATCTGATGTCTAGTCCCAGCTCTTCCCTAACTTGTAACTCAGCCTCTGCACCATGGTCAGCATTCCACTCTTTCCTGGGTACACTTTCCTGGTAGAGAAATGGGGTAAATTATGCCTGACTTGCTTCTACCTTCCCATCTTTTGTAAGGAGTCAAGTGAGACACTGTTAGTCAAAGTGCTGTGTAAATTATAGAGACTCAGGCCAGTGCTTCAAAAGAGGTACTAAGAAACGGTACCTCTTCCTGTAATGATTGCAGGAATGTCAATAAATTTAAGCAGGATTCTTCATAATTGCATTATATATGCCCTTAATCAGAAGGTAAATTATTTCACCTTGTCCCTCAAATGCACTATTGTTTTTTGTCATATTTACTGTTAAGTATTTCCTAAAGAGGTAATTCACACTAGGCCTTATTTGTTAATAAGGGGCATTATGGTCACTGTTGGTCATTCTGTTCTATATTCCTGTAATTGGAGGTAGAAAGTAGAGTTGCCCCAGACAACTTGTAAGGGAACCCGGACTCTGGATGAGTAACCTGTTCACACCACCTAGCACTCAGTCTGAGCTGAATAAGCACCTTCAAGATTGCTGTTTAGAGGCTAGAGGGTCACTGGGATCTGCACACCCTGGGCCTGCTCTGTCCCAGAAAGGGGCTCTTAAATGTCAGCATGCCATTTTACAGACGGGCAAACTGGGGCCAGAGACAGTAAAAGAAAAGACTACATCTTAAACTGAGGCTGTTAGAGCTGGAAAAAGGAATCTTAACAATTACTCAATTTCCTTGTTTTGCAGATGAGGGCAGTGAGGTTCAGAGAAGTGAAGTTACTTAACCAAGGTCACACAGCTAATTCAGGACAGAGCCAGGTCTCATACCTGAATTTCTTGACCCTAAATCCAGTCGTTTTTTCAATATAAAATGATGGAATTGGGATTCAAGTTCAGGTCTTTAAAATTCCTGATCCCCTGTGACATTTAATATTCAGTTTTAAATATTAAAAATTACTAAAACCAGTTAAGAGTAACTGCTTTTATTGAGTACCTACTATATCCTAGGTACTATGAAAAATCCTTGACATTCATTATTTCAATTAATTCACACAATAACCCAATGAGATACATATTAATTCTTGCCACAAATTATCCATTGAGTCCCTACTATGTACCTGGCATGACAAGGTCCTGTGGTTGTACTCGTCAATCACAAAAGGTCACTGAAGTTCAGAAAAGAAAGCATGGTGCATTGGGGTGCCTGGGTGGGGCAGTCGGCTAAGTGCCCAACCTTTGCTTTTGCTTCAGGTAAGGATCTCAGGGTCATGATCTTAGGATGGTGAGACTGAGCCCCGTGTCAGGCTCCCACTGGCTTGAGATTCTCTCTTCTCCTTCTCCCCCTCCCACTCATGCTCTCTCTCTCTCTCTCTCTCAAATAAATAAATACATCTTTTTTTTTCTTAAGATTTTATTTATTTATTTGACAGAGAGAGATCACAAGTAGAGAGAGAGGCAGGCAGAAAGAGAGAGAGGGAAGCAGGCTCCCTGCTGAGCAGAGAGCCTGATGCGGGGCTCGATCCCAGGACCCTGAGATCATGACCCGAGCCGAAGGCAGCGGCCCAACCCACTGAGCCACCCAGGCACCCAAATACATATTTTTTTAAGAGATTTTAACTTATTTATTTGAGAGAGAGAGAGACCGTGACAGTGAGAGAGAGCACAAGCAGGGAGGAGAGGTAGAAGGGCTCGATCCCAGGATCCTGGGATCCTGACCGGAGCCAAAGGCAGCCGCTTGGCCGACTGAGCCACTCAGGCTCCCCAGATAAATAGATCTTTAAAAAAGGAAAGAAAGGGGGCGCCTGGGTGGCTCAGTGGGTTAAAGCCTCTGCCTTAGGCTCAGGTCATGATCTCAGGGTCCTTGGATTGAGCGGGGAGCCTGCTTCCCTCTCACTCTCTCTGCCTGCCTCTCTGCCTACTTGGGATCTCTGTCTGTCAAATAAATAAATAAAATCTTTAAAAAAAAAAAAAAAAGGAAAGTAAGGTGGGTGCCTGGGGTCACGGGCAGCAGCTAAATATCAGAGTGACCTGTTTCAGGGCAGTGTAACTTCCCAGGCCTTGTTCTAACTCACACCACACTGTAAGGCCTGCCTCTCTCTTCCTCCCACTGCGAAACCCACAAGTAATTATACAGAAACCATCAAATATATTGTCCTGGGAAAGATGCTAAAAATGTTGAATCTTGTCTCCCCAAAAGGCAAACTCCAACGACAGGGAGAGGGGCAAGCAATTAAGCAATATGTGACCCTAGGCTAAAAAAGAGGTAAGACAAGATATGCTTTGGGCAGAAAGTGACAGGGATCAAACTAACTTGTGTGGTTTCAACACACCAGTGCTTGAAAACAGAGACAAAGCGTTAGAAAATCAAACTTAAAAAATAAAAACTGTGGTGTGGGTCCAAATATTTATTTGTATTTAATTATGTGCTTGCTTTGCCTCCAGTGCTGACAACTTCCTGAAGAGAGACAAAGGAAGCCACCCCAGGGACTGAGGGACCCCAGAGAGCTAGGAGACCTAACTGATAAGCTACAGCCCATCTCTGGCTTTGCCCAATGACTTTGGGCAGCCTCTCTGTCTTCCTGGGCTTCCATCTCTCCATCCACAAAATGGGAAGTGTAATCCCTATCTATGTGGCTTATGGATGTGAAAGGTTCAGTTTCCAGGAAGCTTCATTCTTTTGTGGGGAGCATAGGGAGAAGGTAGTGTAGAGGTTCCTCCACTTACTCTGTATTAGCAAAAAAAATTCTAATACACGTAGATATACAGTTGTACTCCTCTTTCAGTTTGATTTTCCAAAGGAACTTGAGTTTCTGGAAGAACTTGGGCTGCATAACTTATCTTCTGATATCAGGGGCTCCTGGGCAGGAGGCCTCTAGGCAGACACGGAGTGGGTGGGGTCAGCAAGGGAGGGGCCTGGGCCAATACGAACGGTGCCAGCCGCGGAGTGCTATTCCAAACTCTGAAAACTCTTGGGTTCTTTGGCACATGCCAAGAAATTTATTTCAGTTCGTGGGAGGAGGCTCAGCCTAGACTTCTTCTTGTGAAGTCAGTACAAACAGCAATAGCTCAGTGGGGTGAGGACGGGGGAATACTGATTGTTTCCATAAGACCTGGTTAACCCCCAGAGCAACACTTTTGTGTAAGTAGGATTATCCCCATTTTACAGATGAGGAAGTAGGCTCACAGGCAGCCCAGCCTCCCCAGGGGGGTTAGGAAAAGAGGAGAACGGGTTTGTAATGAAGGTGGTCGAACAGAGAATTTAACTTCTAACATAGTCACCATTTTGAGTTAGAGACCAGGCTCATACTGGCCTCATCCCAGCCTCTTTCTCTTCGATACTATCCTCTTTCCCAGGCCCTGCTCCCCTCCCCGGCATGGCTGCGCTTCTCAAATGGTCTCATGACGAGCTTGCCCTCTAACTTCTCCCCACTGCAGGCAGCCTACCACACTGCCTGAGCCAGTTCTCTGAGTCTTTCCTGGACTTTGATGAGCCCTGCCTCTGCTAAAAATCTCCCTACTCACACCCCACCCTGTCCTGCCACCTCTACCACACCTTATATTCCAACAGCAGGGGACCACTCACTGTAGCTTTCCTTCGACAAATATTTATTAAGCATCCATGATGTGCCAGGTACTGCCCAGGCCCTGGAGCTGGACAAGTGAGCAAGATACATAGGTTTCCTGCCTTCGGGAATCTCCTGGTCTCACCCTGTGGGCCCCACGCTTTCCTACCTCAAGTCACGGAATTCCCCTCACTGTGTTGTTTCTGTTGAGAGCGAGGTCCTGAGTGAAAATCCCAGTTCAACTATCTGGTGACTTCGAGCAAATATTTAACTTCTCTCTAAGCCTCAGTTTCCCCATCTGTAAATTGGAAATTATAATAAACTACTTATCTCATAGACCTTCAGTGACCTTTAAAGGAGAAAATGTGTATAATTTAATAGCACAATGCCTGCACATAGTATATGCTAAGTAAATATTACCTTTCATTACATGTATTATTGCCAGTAATGTCATTCCATCTCCATTTGTCCAGAATTCTACTTGTCCTTCAAGGCTCAGCACAAAATGCCAACTGCTTCACAAAATCTTATTTAGTTTCCACAACTAGAATAGATATCTCCCCACTCTTAGTTCTTGGTGGCAATTTCCCTAAAGCACATGATATTTTTTACTTTCTTTTTGCCCTCAATCATGGTTACTTATGAGTATGCCTTATTCTCCATCTAGATTATAAGGTTTCTTGAAGTTAAGGATTGCACCCCATTCTTCTTAGTGTCCCTTATGGCACTCACCAGTGGTGCCTTCTGCACAGCTGGCCCTCAGTGTATTTTCTGGACCAAAAAAAAAAAAAAAAAAGAATTAATGACTACAGACTCACTCCTAATCACATCAATGTTTTGGTAGCTAGAGTGACACTGTCAAGGGCCAAGTGCTAAATTTTATAGATACTTAATATATATTACATATAATAAATATATTAATTATACATAACTAAATTACATATGTACTTTTAAATGATAAAATATGAAAATAAAATGTGGTAACTTTAACAAATGTAAAGTATTTTAAGTCTAGCAAAGCAAAACCCGCATATAAGCCCAAGGGCAATCATTGGCAACATGTTGATGTATTTTCTTCTAGTCTTTTTTTCTATGCATATTTTAGATATATTTTAGATATTTCAAATAACTGAGATCATATTGCACATTCAGCAGCTTTATTTTTTTGTTTCTCCACCTTAACACTGTACTATGAGCCCTGTCTATGTACTATGAGCACTGCAAATTCCCTACCCTCAGTAACTTATGCCATCTATTGAGCACCTATGGTTTGCCTTACTTCACAGCTGCCTGCCTTCTGTTTGTGCTACACTGCATTTCCCAAAGGGCTTTCATGGAGAAGGACAGGTGTGACTGTCCCCAGTTGGCAGCTAAAGAACTGAGGCTCCCAGAAGTTCGGTTAATTGCTTCAAGATGCTGGGGCAACAGACTCAAGGTGAGAACCCAGGTCATACCCCTCCCATTCCAGACCCTTCCACAACCCCACAGGAGACACAGCACACTTTGAAATGCACACCCCCACCCCCCGCAACCAATCAGACAAACTCAGACAACTATGTGAAATCATTCCAGGGTCTGCAAACATCCAAGTTCATGGAGAGAGGTGGAAATTAGCAGCTAAAACGAAGACAGGAGGCAATTTTCCTGGCAACATGACTGTAATCAGTCACAACTACTGAGCTCCCAGAACAGAAGGACCCTGACCTAGGGACTAGAGTGGAAACAATAAAGGACAAGACATGTTCTCTGTCCCAGGGAACAAAACTCCATATACTAGCAGTGTTCTCATCACAGACCACTTGCCTGTCCTTTACCTATAGCACAGGAGGAAAAAAGGGGTAAAGGGTTAAGTTAGGTTCAGATTCAGGTTTGCCTACTTCCTAGTTGTGTGATGTTAGGCAAATTCCTTTCTTTCTCTGAGTTTTACTGTCCCCATCTATAAAATGGTGAAAGGAAAATACTTGCCTAAGAAAATTCATTATGCCTTTGAGAAAGTTCCCTGGCCTCTGGTGTGGGTTTTCTCATCTGTAAAATGGAGATGATAACAGCACTGACCTTTAGGGTAATTGTGAGGATTAAGTTAGTAAATACATGCAAAGTGCTTAGAACAGTGCCTGACAAATAGTACACACTGAATGAATGTTTGCTATTATTATCATTGGCACAGAATCAAGAGAAACACTCTTCGAATCCCACACACAAAAGGCAGAACAAGTGTTACCCTGATCTGTAGATGAGGAAACCAACTCTCAGAAAGATGAGGCATTTATCTGGAACCCTGATGCTAGTCGATGCTAGTCCTGATGCCAGGACTGCTAGATATTCCAAATGCAATGCTTTCCCTCTCCAGATCATATTTTAGCTGTCGCAAGCTGTCAGCCTTCTGACCAATTTCAGCCCACAGGCATGTTTTGTTTGGCCCACACAGTATTTTTTTTAATTGAATTTAACTGTGATTTGATGGACCTAGTACACACTAGTGAGCATCAGGCCTAACCCTTCCTCTGGTGTTTGTTACTCCCAGTCAATTAGCAAACGACCCACATTTAGATCCTTGCACAGGCTCTTACGGTACCAGTCACTAAACACAGGGTATAGACGAGTTGTGGAGACTAAAGATGAGGCAAAGAGGGGCACAGGCTGGAGGAACAGGGAAGAGGTAGTCAGGGAAGCCTTCCTGCAGGTGGCTGTATGTGGGTTACTAGTTAATATTAGGAAGTGGGCTTTGTCCAGAATGGAAGGGAGGGTATGAGGTAGAGAAGATTACTTTAGCATTTGGTGACCTTCAGGGATGATGAGTTTCCTCCCTAGCACTTCCCCAGGTTTTTCCCTTAGTGGAGAAGAGAAAAGAAATACGCTGCCCCTTATTTCATATGAGGCCATATGACTTAGGAGGTCCAGAGTCAATACACATTGTCTGTGTTTGTTGATTAATTGATCTGTGTCCTCATCCCTGAGTACTCAGCACCGTGCAAGATACCTGGAGAGAGATGTGATCACACAAGCCGAAGTATGAACTAGGGCCCCTGCCCTCAGTGATAATACCAAGAATAATAAGGATAATGGCAGAGTCTACAGATAGGGTTTTTCCCTTCTTGTTGTTGTTTAGGGTGGCACTTCCCAAGGTAAATTCTCCAGAATGTAAATAGGTAGTCCACTAGGATGGAATCTGTCACCAAACCATTTGGGAAGACACTGGGTTTAAGCAATGTTAAATAATGGGGCGCCTGGGTGGCTTAGTCATTGGCTGTCTGCTTTCAGCTCATCATGATTCCAGGGTCCTGGGAGCCTGCCCAGCATTAGGCTCCCTGATCACCGGAAAGCCTGCTTCTCCCTCTCCCTCTACCACTCCCCCTGCTTGTGTTCCCTCTCTCGCTGTCTCTCTCTCTGTCAAATAAATAAATAAAATCTTAAAAAAAAAAAAAAGGCAATGTTAAATAAATGTTTTCCTATGGGATAGATTGGGGCTTTTACCATTCATGGTGAATCTCTCAGAAAGAGCATATTCCTCAAACTCGTGTAATACAAGCAAATCAGAGCTGGGTATTTGTGGAACCCCCTTTGAGAAACACTGACTCCCTTTCTGCTGGGGTGGTGTCAGACAAAGAGGTGTAGGAAGAGGTCTGCCTCTCAGCTCTGGCTCTGTTTCTACTTCTAGGTTCTATGGAACCTAGAAAAGTCTCTTATTCTCTGTACTTTAGTTTTCCATTAAAAAAAAAAAAAAAGTGTGAATGCCGTGGAAGTTTCTTCGTATTCTAGCAGTCTTGATAGCAGTTTCCAACATTTTTTTAAAAAAGATTTTATTTATTTGGGGCGACCGGGGGGCTCAGTGGTTTAAAGCCTCTGCCTTCCACTCAGGTCATGATCTCAGGGTCCTGGGATCGAGCCCCGCATTGGGAATCTCTGCTCGGCGGGGGGCCTGCTTACCCCTCTGTCTCCGCCTGCCTCTCTGCCTACTTGTGATCTCTGTCAAATAAATAAAAATTGTTTTAAAAGATTTTATTCATTTATCTGAAGAAAGAGAGAGAATAGCATGGAGAGAGGCAGAAGGAGAAGCAGACTCCCCTCTGAGCAGGAAGCCCTACGTGGGGCTGAATCCCAGGGCCCTGAGATCATGACCAAGCCAAAGGCAGATGCTTAACGGACCGAGCCACCTGGTGCCCCAGTCTCTCACATTTCATACCTCTCTGACGAAGAGCATGAGTGCTGGTCACAGGAATGAGATGGGAAAAGCCCACGGCAAGGTGATGAAGCTGCCTGACTACATGTCCCAGCAACCATCACTGGATCAGAGAGGTTTTCCAATTCCCACAAGGTCCCCCAGCACTTGAGTTTCTAGATTTGCAACACATGGCACGAAGAGAAAACCTCAAATAATGTGAGTGGCCTAATTACTTAACGTGGCTAAAGTGCACAGAGATCGCCAGATAAAGACGAGGAATAGCCAAGCTCATTTTGTATGAGTAGCACTGCCTGATGTGTTTTCTGCAAGCCTCCAGGGTGACAGGAGTTCTAGGGGGCCCCTCAACCAAGAAAAGCAGGAAATGTTAGGGCATGCCTGCCATTCTTCTGCAAAAGACCCTCCAGGGGCACCTGGGTGGCTCAGTGGGTTAAAGCCTCTGCCTGATCTCAGGGTCCTGGGATTGAGCTCCACATTGGGCTCTTTCCTCGGCAGGGAGCCTGCTTCCCTTCCTCTCTCTCTGCCTGCTTCTCTGCCTATTTGTGATCTCTGTCTGTCAAATAAATTTTAAAAATCTTAAAAAAAAAAAAAAAAAGACCCTCCAGCGACTCCGTATCACAACAGGAATGAACTCCAGACCTGTCACCTTAGCCCGCAAGACCCCATGTGCTCCCGACTCCATCCACCTCTGACTCCCTGTCTCTGCTCCTGTTCCCTGCCCTTGCCCTGCGCCAACTTCTCAAGCACACGGAGTCTTCCCAGTCTGGGGGCTCTAGGGCCCAGTTCCCACAGCCCAGAACACATGGCCCCCAGCACACACACACACACACACACAAAGGCCACACGTAAACTTCCCGTGTTCCAGCCTCAGCTTATGCTGCCCCCCTTCTCAGAGAGACCTCCCTTGATCGCCTTGGCTGAAGTACTCCGTGTTCTCCATACCACAGATCACAATCTCTGACTTTATGGGCTTATCTTCTTTTGCCCTTTTCTCCAATAATGTATAAACTCCGTGGGCCTGGAGCTTGTGGCTATTTTGTTCACCCTTCATTCCCAGTCCCAAGTAGAGTGCTTCACACAGTAGGCACTTAATATTTGGTTGAATGAATGCTGTGTGGCCTCTGGCAAGTGACTTCCCCTCTCTGGGCCACGTGTAAAAAGCGGTGTTTGAATGAGGTGCTGCTGAGCGCCTCGGCAGCTCGGACTGTGGCTCTATGACTAATACCTGGGCTCCAGGCCCAGGAGTGAGCCTGGTATGTTCTGTTGCCACAGCACTGCACACAGCACGCTGATTTAATCAGGTGGCAGACACCCTGTAATTTTGTGTTCTGCTGTCCCTCCTCCCTTGTCCCTGGGCTGGGAACCATGCTATAAGATTTCCAGCATGAACCCTGCACAGCCACCTGGGAGATGATGTTCAGTCTGGAAGTTCAAAGGCCAAGAAGACTTGTCAGTGTCCCGATAGGAAAGACTGGGCTCTTTGGGAGTGTTCAACAAATCCTGTAAACTCTGGTTAGAAAGGACCCTCCGGGACACCATCTGCCTTAAACGTAACTGCCCTCTAACCCTTGCTCAGTAGTGAGCATAATCACCTGAATTCCCCTGGAAGTGCTTGGAAAGAGAGGACTCATTAACTCTCAGGGCCCCTAATCTCACAAGTGAAGATTTAGGAAGCCCTTTCAGCAGCGTGATGGAACACAAGGCAGTGGAGTATAGAGGCAAACAGTCTGGGCTCTAACTGGCCTGGGCAGAATCCCAGCTCTGGAACTACTTGCTGTGTGAGCTTGGGCAAGCCATGAACCGTCTCTGTGCTTCCATTCGTCTTCTGCAAAGTAGGGAGAACCCTTGTTGGGCTGTTGGGGATACTATAAGCATTAATACTCAGTGCGAAGGCAATAAATGTCTGTTTCTGTTAACTGCTACCTAGGAGTGTTCTCCTTGTTATTATCGTTTTTAGATAACCTTCGACTCTGTTCTTGGGGCTGGTGGATTTGTTTGCAAAGAGAGACAGCAGGGGCCAGCCCAAAGATATAGGGCTGGGAATCCAGAGCGGTGGGCTCACTTGGGATTATGAGAATTGACTTTACCATTCCAGGCTTCAGGACTTCACCTGAAGAAAGGAAAGAGAATAATCCCTGTCCTGCTTCCTGTCATAGAACTGATGTAGATCAAATGAGAAATAAACAAGAAGCTTTGGAAAGTGCAAAAATGGTCCATGGATGTGAGGGATTTGTCTTATTTTGTTGGAGAGTCCTGTCCTCTTTTAACCAGGCCCATTAGCTCCCACACAGCAAAACAGCTAAACTCAACCTATTTGGCAAACAGTGTGTGTTTGATACTTGCTGTGAATTTGAAGCTAATCCCTTCAGAATCTTCTTTCATTAATGCACTGGAGCAAACAAATTTGAGAAGGATTTATTTATAAGCACTTGGTACATTCCTACAGGACACAGGGCTTGGTTTGACTGATTTCTGACATCTTTGTTTATTGTCATAATTATATCTTATGTTTCTCTTGTTTGGGAATCCGATGGGAAGGATCTAGATTGGGTGCACTCACTTTGTAAATGTAGGCAGGACACAGGAGCTCTGCATAATTTCAGGAAGCCTGGGGTGACTTCTGGTCAACACCTGTCATGTCATGTGGGGTTACAGCAGGAAGAGGTCCCCAGAATGTGTCTTGCTGTACAAATCAGAGACAGAGGCTCAGAGAGGGGAAGGCACTCACCCGAAGTTACATAGCTTGTTTACAGCAGAGGCTTGACCAGGTAGCCAGGTCTCCTGACTCCAAACCCCATACTCTTTCCAACAGTTCTATGGAATCTTGTGATTTCTCTAAATTAGCTAATTGTGTATCAAAATCCTGTAATTTGTGGGGGCTAACATTTGTCAAAACTCCTTGAACTGGGGGTGCTTAGCTGGCATTGTAGGTGGAACGTGTGACTCCTAATCTTGGAGTTCTGGGTTTAGGACCTGCTTTGGGTGTAGGGATTACTCAGAAATAAAATCTTAAAAAACAAAAACAAAAACAAAAACAAAAAAACACAACCCAAAACTCTCATCGAACGGTCACTTAAAACCTAAGCAGTACTGGGGTTAAATTTAACTCAGTTTTTTAAAGTGATAAAATGGTGTGGCAGAGTTCATTTTCATGAGGGAGTCAGTGTCTAAGGCCAGTGTTAAGGCAAAATTAAGCCCTTCGGAAGGGAACACACTGAGGCCAGTAGGGTCTCTCAGCCGGTGTTTCTGCAAGCATTGTAACAGCCTGCTGCTTCTTCAGAAGGTCCGCATTGGATACCTGCTGCCACGCAGGTATGTGAGAGAAAGAATGTATCTCTACAAAAGGAGGCTATGTGGGGTGGTGAAAGGCACAAGTGGGAACCAAGACTGCTAAGGGAACGGTAGCTTTTGGTACTACCACACACACACACACACACACACACACACACACACACACACACACACGACCTTCCTGAGCAGATGCTGGAGCAAGTTAACAGAGGGCCTGAAGCTGGGGACGAGGATCTGAGGGTTCCTGGGACCCAGAATGTGAGTTAAGTCAGGAGAATTTCCGGGCCTCTGAGGGGCAGGGCTGAGGGTAAGAGGTTGGAGGAGGGCTGGAAAAAGCTGACACGATGGAGAACCTCTCATTCAAGAAGGGAAGGCTGTGGTGGGAACCAGTGGAGGAGAAGGAGATCAATAGGTAGAGGACATCAAAGAGAGGCTTTGGAGGTAGCCGAGTGTTTGAGGAGAAAGCAAGTTGCCTAGGTTGACCTGCTGCACTATTGCACAACGAGTAACTATCTTTTAACAACTAAACACCCCCAAATGTGGAGGGATGGAGATGGAAGTGGTTAATCCACAAAGCAGGGTGTGTTTAATGAGATTAGATCTGATACGCTTCAGAACAGTTTGTTAGTTGTTTATGTATAAAAAGGAGGATTTCCGGGCTGCTCAGTGTCAAAAAGGTTTAGGACTTGAAACATTTTTCCTAGGGCTGTATTAAAATGATACATTTTTCGGGCGCCTGGGTGGCTCAGTGGGTTAAGCCGCTGCCTTCGGCTCAGGTCATGATCTCAGGGTCCTGGGATCGAGGACCGCATCGGGCTCTCTGCTCAGCAGGGAGCCTGCTTCCTCCTCTCTGCCTGCCTCTCTGCCTGCTTGTGATCTCTCTCTGTCAAATAAATAAATAAAATCTTTAAAAAAAATGATACATTTTTCACCTCATACCCCTTTGGAAAGCTATTATCAAAGAAGAAAGGAAGGATGGATGGACAAGTGTTGGTGAGGATGTGGAAAAATCGGAGCCCTTGTGCCCTCCTGGTAGGAATGCAAAATGGTGTGATTGCTATGGAAACCAGTATGTAGCTTTCTCAAAAAATTAAAAACAGATGGGATGCTTGGGTGGCTCAGTCGGTTAAGTGTCTGCCTTTGGCTCAGGTCATGATCCCAGAGTCCTGGGATAGGGTTCCCCCCTCAGTGGGGAGCCTCTTTCTCCCTCTGCCTGCCCCTCCCCCCACTAGTTTTGTTTTGTTTTTCCTCTCTCTCTCCCTGACAAGTAAATAAATAAAATCTTTAAAAACAAAACTAAAAAATGGAGTTCCTATATGACCCAGAAACCCCATGTCTGGGTATTTATCCAAAGGAATTGAAAGCAGGGACTCGAAGGGATATTTGTACACCCATGTCCATAGCGGCCATATTCAAAATAGCCACGAGGTGGAAACAATCCATGTGTCTAGCAATGGATGAATGGACACACAAATGTGGTGTTTACCTATAAAAAGAATATTATTCAGCCTGAGAAAGGAAGGAAATTCTGCCACATAAATGAACCTTGAGGATTCTCTACTGAATGTAAGCCAGTTACAAAACAACAGATAGGTATGATTGCACTTATATGAGGTATCTAACAGTCAAATTCAGGGGCGCCTAACTGGCTCAGTCAGTGGAGTATGAGACTCTTGACTCCATGTTGGGCACAGAACTTACACTGGAAAAAAAAAAATAGAGCAGTCAAATTCATAGAAATAGAAAGTAGAATGGTGGGTTCCCGGGACTGGGGAAACGGGGAGGAGGAGCTGTTTCATGGATATAGGGTTTCATATTTGCAAGATGGGAAAGCTCTGGAGATCTGTTTTACAACAATGTAAACATATATAACACTACTGAACCACACACTTTAAAATGGTAAATTTTATGTCGGATGTCTTTTATTACAACAAATAAGAAACCAATACATTTGCCTGTAGACCTCCTTTTACTCACTGAAAAACTGCTGGTTATAAAATAGCCTGTTCAGTATGATCCTATTTTTGTCAAATGTCCCTTTTTATTCTAATACATATTCATTATTCAAATATACACCAAATGATTAACAATGGCTACTTCTGAGTACTGATTTTGTTCTTTTTACCATCTGTATTTTCTAGCTTTTTAAAAAATATATATTTTTATTTATTTATTTGAGAGAGAGACAGAATGAGAGAGAGAGAGAGAGAGACCATGAGATGGGGGAGGGTCAGAGAGAAAAGCAGACTCTCCACGGAGCAGGGAGCCCGACATGGGACTCTATCCCAGAACTCCAGGATCATGACCTGAGCCAAAGGCAGTGACTCAACCAACTGAGCCACCCAGGCGCCCTTTTTCTAACTTTTTTAGGGAAGCACTTTGTTCCTTACTGAAACAACAGCAAAAACCTGATCCCGTTCTGGCCCTTGTCTTTACGTCCACAAAATTTTCATAAGCAAAACTCACATTCCTGAGGTTTTATTGTGTATATAATTAGAAATCACTGCTAATAATTTTAAGAAAACAATAGCAACAGTAATATTTCCTATGTAGGGCAAACTTAATCTGTGCTCAACACTTGGGCTTCTAATGAACTATCTCAGACAATCACCCTTCAAAGTAGGTACCACTATAAACCCATTCTGCAGAGGAGGAAACAGAGGTTAAGTAGCTGGTACAAACTCATTTACAAACGTCAAGGCTGTGTTGACATTCACAGCAGTCTGATCCCAAAGCCTGTGTTTCTGATAGCCTGGCTATTTTGCTAGACACACATGATGTACTCACCTGTTACCCTGTGCACGGGTCCCTTCAGCAGCCATGAACATATAATTTATGTGTTACTTACAATGTTCAGTCAGCTCTCCTACCACTCTCCTGGTGGTCGTAGGATGTTTGTTTCTCAGATAAGGCAAAGGTCAACCTCTCTCCAGAAATCCCAAGCCACGTTACATTCCAGATAGGTCCACAAACAGCAAATGAATGAGCCAATCCTAGGGACTCTGAGTGGTTTGGGCTTGTGGGACTGTATCCTGGACACTTAGCTTATGTGTATAGATATTAACTCCACTACCCAATACAACCAAGCAGGACACACACCCACCTCCCAGGACCAACTTCAACCTGAGGGGAAGCCAATGGGCAGACAGGAAAGAAAGGCTGTCAAAGATGGTCAGTGTAATAATATGATTTCAAAAGAATGATTATGATTATGTAATTAACACTTTGTATTCAAACATTTTCATCTCTAAGGATCTCTGAGAGTCAGGTTGTTTAAATATATATCACATACATTGTTGGAGACAAAATTTATAGTTTTATTTTTTATTCATTTTAATTTTTTTAGGTGGAGAGTGTGGGGGGGGGAAGGAGAGGGAGAGAGAGAATCTTTTTTTGTTTTTTTTTTAAAGATTTTATTTATTTATTTATTTATTTATTTAACAGAGAGAAAGATCACAAGTAGGCAGAGAGACAGGCAGAGAGAGAGGGGGAAGCAGTCTTCCCGCTGAGCAGAGAGCCCAATGGTCCCTGAGATCATGACCTGATCATGACCTGAGCTGAAGGCAGAAGTTTAACCCACTGAGCTACCCAGGCACCCCCAGGAGAGAAAGCATCTTAAAATGGCTCCACCCCGACATGGGGCTCAATCTCACTACCCTGAGATCATGACCTGAGCCCAAATCAACAGTCAGATGCTTAACTGACTGAGCCATCCAGGCACCCTAAAGACTATAGTTTTAGAGTTTTAGAAGATAACTAAAATTCCTTTGCCTTTGTAATTAGGAGAATTCCCTGTGGGATGAATATGATACCACTAGACACCTAAATAGATCTAAACTCGGAAGAGTTGAACTTAAGGCTGGAAAGGATCTTGATAATCAGTTTATTTAAAAAAGACAAATAAATATGTAATAAACATAAAATCAATTTCAGATTCCCTGCTTATGATGGAATTTAATCAAACACAGCACTCTTTCTCACTAAGCCTGGACTTAATCTCAGAATCTTTCTCAACATAGCAGTCTCAGCAGCTACCCCCACCTAATCAGACTCAAATCCTATTTGCCGTCCTGGAAATTGGTCCATTCCCATCCTTTCCATGTGACAGAGAGGGGACTGGAGTTCAGAGAGGTAAATTAACTTGCTCAAAGTTACACTGCTGGTAATATAAAGCTGAGGTTTCCAAATTCTTTTTTTTTTTTTTTTTTTTTAGTATTTATTTTTTTCACACACAGAGTGTACAAGCAGGGGAAGTGGCAGGGAGAAGGGGAAACAGGCTCTCACAGAGCAGGAAGCCTGATGTGGGGCTCAATTCCAGGACTCTGGGATCATGACCAGAGCCGAAGGCAGATGCTTAACAAACTGAGCCACTTAGGTGCCCCCGTTTCCAAACTTTTGCTTTTTTCTTAATCTCCACCCCTGCTTTTTTGCTCTGTTCAGAATATACTTGGTAGATCATACGTTTTGCACTAGATTCCTCTTTCCTGGCTGAGCTGTTTAGAATGCCCCTACCAGTGATTTGCCAAGGCACGCAACCTATCCCTTTAAATTTTTGTGTTGGGTGTTTTCAAGTTGAAAATGGAGACCGTCGTCTGGATTCATATCCTTGCCTCTCTTACTGGAAATCTGGGTGCTCTATTGAGAAATGTGAGCTGTTGCTGAAATTTCTATGACTGTAGGCAAAGGGTCAGATATTTTGAGAGCACCTTCTCTAGGTGCAAGGTGTTTTTGCTCCAGACTACAAAAATGAAGTAAGACAGTGGCCGGCTACAGTGATCTGGCCATGGTGAGGCTACTTGGAAGGAGATGGCATTTGAGTAAGACTTTGGAGATCAAATGGCCTAAATTATTCTTCAACTAAAAAATAATATATGGTCATTTCACAATTATTTGAAAAGACAGACTATTGAGAGGTAAAATCATTTCTAGTTCCTTCATCCAAAAGGTATGTCAACATTTTGTTTTATTTTTCTCTCCTAGTATCTTTTTACTCCACGCATAGATATTTGGGTTTTCCCCCCTCCTTTCTCATGGTTGTTAATCTATGTGTGTCATTTCATATTTTGATTTTTATAAAGTTTTGTTTGTTTGTTTTTTTGTTTTAGTGGAGCATGGAGCCCAATATGGAGCTTTGAACCCACAACCCTGAGATTAAGATGTGAGATGAGATCATGAGTCAGATGCTTAACTGACTGAGTCACCTTGGTACTCCTTGATTTTAAACTTTTAATATACTATGAATATACTATGAGAGTGCTCCATAACCCATTAATTCTAAGAATAACCAATGTTAATTCTAAGAATAACCAAATATGTACATACCTATGTACACCCAAAGGCATATGGAAGCAGCACTTTTCAAAACAGCCCCAAATTGGAAACAACCTGAATATCCATCGATAGCATAGATATATAAATTGTGCTATACTTCCCTAATCAAAAAGTATACAGTGATGAAAATAAACGATAGCTACACCTAGCAACACAGATGCATCTCACAGATATATCGTTGAGCAAAAGAAGCCAGGCACAAAAAAGAACATACCTTACAATCTGGTGATATAAAGTGCAAAACCAGGCAAAAGTAACCATGATATGGTTAAGACATCAGATGTCAGATTGTAAGATGTCAGAACAACCCAATGTGACGAGCCCTGGGTGTTACACGCAACTAATAGTAATTGGACATTGCATCTGAAACTAATGAAGTACTATAAGTGGCCTAATTGAATATAAATTAAAAACAGATGTCAGGACACTGTTTACATTTGGGGGCATGGCTAGTGACTGGAAGGGACCATGGGGGTAGGTATCTGACTGTAGGTAAGACCATATAAACACTTGGTGAAATGTATCACGCTATACATTTCTGGTTATGTGCTTTTCTACATATGTTCTACAAGCAATTAAAACACCAACTAATTAGAGCAAGCCCAGGTAAATACATCCATCAGGTAAAGAAGGCCAAGGATATCACTTCAGGCAGAGTAAATAGCACAGAGAAAGTTGCAAGAGTGCAAGATTGCAAGAAGCAGTCCAGCTTGCTTGCAACATTGGTATTACAACATTTTGCCGTAAACAGAAGACCCTAAAACTTAGGGCTTAAAAACAATGACATTTATTTGCTCAGAATTCTTAAAGTTGACAGTATGGGCTGGGCTTAGCCAGACAGTGCTGTCTCCTCTAAGGTCACTCAAACGACTGTAGTCAGATAGACTGGGGCTAGCTAGCCCAAGACAGCCTGTGCTGTTTACCCTTTTTGCCTGCTCCAGGAAAATTAATCTGGGCCCTTTCTAAATTTGTTTTCTTTGGCAGCTAGCAGGATGCCTCCCTCTTATCGGTAGAGGGAGCTGGGGAGACATTTAAGTAAGAAAGCGTTTTGCTTCCTGGTTTTCATGTGCCATCTCATCAGCCTCCTGGGGTGTTTGTGGGTCCCCATGCCTAGCTCCTGCAGTGTGTGGCTTCTCCAGCATCAGGCTCTGGCAGGGGACAGGGACCAGCAGCATCTGGCAGCCAATAGCTTCCCCAGGAATCTCTCTTCAGTGATTTTGTAGCAAGGTCTCTGGAGAGATACTTCCCTATGAATGGCTTTCCTGGAACATGAGAGGATACAATTCCAGCAACTTCCAGGGGATCGCCTGGCATGGTACCACAGGGACCTCTCTGCCATTTAGAGGCCACAGTCACATCCTCTGTGATAAGAGCTGGATCTCAGCCCTGTGGGCGGCAGGGGAAGCTCTTCTTTGGGTGTTCTACGTACCTCTAGAGATACTAGCTGCCCCTTGTATTTGCTGTTCTTGAATTCTTTAGAATTCTCTTTACTTCTTGTTAGTCAGTCCCTTGTTACATCAACCTCCTTTACAATGAACAATTCTTTAAACTTTTCCTGTTTGACATCCTACACAGTTTCTCTCTCCTGGTTGGACCCATGCCTCACTTATCTGTCTGGCTATTGACTGTGCCTTTTTCTCCAAATGTCTCCAGCATAATAGTCTTGATTTTTTTTTTTTTTTTTTTTTTTTTTTTTTTTTTTTTTTTTTTTTCTCTCTTTTTTTTTTTTTTATTCTTTTTTTTTTTTTTTTTTTTTTTTTTTTTTTTTTTTTTTTTTTTTACCATGGCAGCTGTATCCCAAAAGGTGAATGCTGAATATGTAAGGCTTCTTGAGGCCAAAGCTCATAAGTCCCATAACATCAGGTTAAGTGATATCTAACAGTCAAAATAAGCCACAGAGCAAGCCCAGATTTAAAAGGAGAAAAAATAGATCCTATCTCTTGATTAGAAAAATGGCAAAGTCACATTGTAAATGTGCACGGGCACAGGAATGGTGGGAATGTTGGAGCCATCATTGCAATCAGTCTACCACAGTCCAACAGCATTAGAGACAGCAGAACACTCTTTGAAAGTATATTCCTTGACTGCTCTAGAACCTCTAAATCCAAACATCTGGGGTAGGATTTGGGAGTCTAAAATTTTAACACTCCTTCTCTCCTCCCATTCTAGCCCAGGTGATTCATACCCATAATAAAACGTGAGAACCATTAACCTATGTTCACATAGTATCTGTTCTCATTCACCACTTTTGAAGATGCTGTTCCATTGCCTTCTGGCTTTTATTATTTCTGGTAAGAACCTGTCAGTTTCATTATTGCTGCCTTCAAGATTTCCCCTTATCTTTGGTTTTCAGCAGTTATACCATAATAGACCCTAGTTTAGTTTTCTCTTTATTTATTCTGTGTGTGGTTTAAAGTGATTCTTAAATCTGTGGCTTGATGGTATTATTATCATAAAATATTGCCTCCAGTATCACTTCATTTCTCTGAGTCTCTCTTCCCTTCTCTTCTCCCTTCCCTCCTTTTCCTTTTTTCTATCCCCGTACCTGCTTTGTTCCCACTCTCCCTTGGGACTTCAATCATACATAATTAGACATTTTCACCACATTCCATACGACTCTCTTCTTTATTATATGTGCTGTAGTCTGGGTACTTTCTACTGACCTCTTTCAGTTCACTAAGTTGATCTTCAGCTATGCTTAAGATACTGTACTGTTATATCCATCTAGTGACTTCTTAATTTCAGTTGTATTTCAGGCTTAGAATTTTCACTTGATCAAATTTTATTTGACTCTTCCTTGGTAGATTCCAGTTCTCTGATGAAATTCTCCATACTGTCAATTAATTTCTTGATTACATAAATCACATTTTAAAGTTCACATCTTAAAAAAAAAAAAAAAAAAAAAAGGTCCATATCTTATAATGCCAGTATTTGGATCTTCTGTTGACCTATTTCTATCGTCTATTTTTTCTTCTGGTTTTTGGCCATGTGGTTTGCCTACTAAGATTTTTTGAAAAATTTTTATTGAATGCTAGATATTATATGTGAAAAATATTGTAGGAAAATTTTATCTTCCTTCAGAGAAAGGCAAGCAAGAGTCTTAGAAGTCGTGTAAGGGACTGAATTGATTATATGCTTGTCTCCAATTTTGTGGGGTTCGTCTATTTCTGATTTGTCTCTTATCCTAGGGTAGAATCCTTCAGGGGTTCCATTTGAAAGCCTTGGTGTTTACTAGGGACACTCCTACTTGGTGGACACTGAAATCCACTTTTTATATCTTAGCTTTACAATGCCTTCAGATGTTCAGCTTCTGCTTAGCTTCTTAGTCATCTCTTGAGAAACAGTATATGCCTTGAAGGGCAAAGTGGCCCCTGAATATGGACTATACCTCTCTGCATTTTTCTCTCTGGAATCTTGAACCCTCAGGTCCTTGTTGCTTTGGTAGCTCTCTAATGCTAATATACATACACATATGCACACACACACAAACACACACACTTATTTTGTTCAGCTCATTTAACAATTCTCAGTGTAAGGGTTGGTCTTTAATAAGATATTGGAAATACAGAATTATTTGTAATTATTGGAATTACAGAATTATTGGAAATATAGAACCCTTGCTCTTCTAACATTTATGTTATATTTTTAAAGGGGAAGAAACCATGCTTTAATCCACTCTGTACTGCCAGGATAGAACCTGTGTCTTCAGATTCTCCTTTTCCCCACCTTTGCCCACAGCACCCCTAAAATTTCTCCTACTCTAGGGTTAAGGCATTATTTTTCAACTTTCCCTATTGCAGTACATGATAACATTTGGATACCACCTAGGCTATGCTAATGAGGCTATTAGAGGTCTGCAGGTGACTGTCTCATCAGATTTGGGGGCTTTGGCTGCCCTAGGCTCCACCTGGCCACTCGAGACCTGAGGGCTCTATATTTCAGCATAATTATAACCTGTCTGGGGCCCTCGGCACTAAGAAGTTGACAACCCCACATAAGAGCCAACACTGCAGTGCCCAAAAGTGACACATTAACCCATTGTTGGTAAATCAGTCCTGGATCAGTTACTCAGTCTTCTAGTAGGAGTCCAGAGGCCAGAGCCCAGAACATAAAGATTGGGAAGAAAATCAGATGTCAGCTCCAGTCCCGGCTCTGCCTCAAATTCATGTGACTTTGGGCAAGCCATTACCCTTTTCTGGGCCTTACTTTTCCGTCTGGAGCAGAAAAGAATTAGACTAGAGGAAAGATCTACCTGGTCCCTTTTGGCTCTGACATTCTATGAGTCAGGTATTCTGTGAATTCCCCATCACTCAGCAGTATTCTTTTCCTGGTAACCTGGTTCCTGCCTTTGGTTCAGATAAGTGTAGCAAATAGTAGACTCTCTCCGACTATGCTGGTGCCTGCAGCTCTCCCAGCACGTTACTGGCTGGTCTCTGAAATTAACCCCTGCCTGGTCCTGACAGAGGGCAGAGCCACACCTATCCCCGGCCCCCATCAACAGAACTCCCCTGAGCCCTGTGCATGTTCAGCTTCTTCCCGCCCTCCCAATCAGCCTCTGGGAGAGAAACACTCCTAGTTTCCTGGACCTTCTCTTCTTCCCACAGCTCCCAGGCTTTGGGAGAATCAGATGGAAAAGGCAGAGAAGACTCCAGTGGCAGGAGCATAACAGCCTCCCAGCAAGAGGAAGGAGGGGTGCTGGGGGAATGGGGGGGAGGCTGGAGGTAGATCCCGAAGAACCTGGGCTATGACTCTCTGGAGGCTGGAGTTGGCCTGGTCTTCAGGGAGGAGACACCAAGGGCCTTGAAGCAGAAGAAGGTCATAGACATAGTTACTAAGTGCTTGGGGGCAGAAGTGGAGGCAGAGAGAGAGAGAGAGAGATAGGGGGCTGTCTGAGAATGCAGGTCAGAGACTATGACATGGCAGTAGCACCAGCAAAGGGGAGGAACAGCTGGCAGACTGGGTGACTCCTGATCTGTGGTTCAACCACAAATCAGTTATATGTTACATGGCAGTTACATGTTACATGCCAGTTACACATTACATGCTACACTGCCATGAGTCATAGGCACAATCTGCTCTGTCAGTATGGGGAACAAGACCTTAAGGAAGAGTAGAGAAAACGGTCTCAGACTTAGAGACAGACACATTAAAATCCCTTCAATAGCACTTTATGACATTTTCTTAAGGAAATGTTTTCTCATTTGGCCCTCCCAACACTTGTCTGTTTTGCTAATGAGAAATGTAAGGTAGGGGCACAATTAGAACGTCAAATTCAGGTCTCCTGACTCTTGGCCCCATGTTTGACCACAAAAATGGCTTCTCTGAACTGACGGCAGGCAGAGGTGGTGGGAAATTTGCCCTTGCCCAGCTGCTTCCCACTGCCTCCCCTGCACTCCACAGCCCCAAGCCTGCTGCCAAAGGTCAGTGTTCTTCCAGCACCTTCACGCCCCTGCTCAGGCTTTGCTCTTTATCGTATGAAGAGGTGGTTGGAGCCAAATGAAGGTTCTTGACATTCAGACATAAACAGGTGACCCCCCCCCCTTTTTTTTAAATGAAGGAATCTTACGGATCACTAACCTGAACTCAAATAAAAAAGAACCTTCTCAGGCTGAGGCAGAGGTGGCTATTTGGTTGGCTGGTTGTCCTGACTGCCCCCACCATCTGGTAGCCTCCGTGACACTATCAGAATCCCCAGGGTTCCACGGCCCACAGTTTGTAAACCATGGGCTGGAGGCTCCTACTTCAGCATCCTAGAGTGAGGGATTCTCCACCTGGATCCACAAATAGAATTCTCCGAACTTGGAAGGAAAACATTCCATCTTTATTTCACTGACCTCTAACTCAAGTTAAATACTTTGTTCCATTGTAAATGTCAGCAGTGACCACACTAATAGAGACCGTTCCTGTGACTCTGTCACTAAGAGAAATCAGATATTTTTGTATCAGATATTTTGTATTATAGTTGTCATAGATCTTTCAAAACATCATTTATGCTCATTACTCGAAAATGACAATAGTTATTATATCTGCTGCCAAATCTCATTTTAAAGTTATTAATAAAGAAGTACATATTATTATGCATACAATTAAAAATTTTTCTTGATGCCTATATATTTTCTTTTGTGCATTTAAAAATGGTCTGGAAAGGGGTCCTTCTGGCTTCACAGACTGCCAGAGGAGTCCAGGGCATCAGGAGGTTACGAGCCCCTGTTCTAGGACTTCTCTTCCAGAATGGAGGGGGCTGGGAACTGTTGAAGGCTCTGCCAAAAGAGGGCATGTAGGACCCAGGGTCCCCGGAGGCCCCATGCTCCAACGTGCACACTCTGAGACCGAGGAAAATGAGACAGGAAAGTGGGGCAGGAGCAAAGGGATTCCGAGAAGTGGAGCAGAAGCCAACGGGCCAGGATGGCAGGGCTCAGTCTAGTGGGACGGAACTGAATTCCTCAGCCCTGACCCCAGTCAGACTTCCGAGGGAGCCAGGACTTGTAGGTCCAAGTCCTGTTTCTCATTTCCCTGCCCAGTCTCAATTGTCATCTCTGAGCTAATATAGCAGAAGCAACAGTGGCCTCGAGGTGAAGAGAGACCGGTTTCCAGATGGGACCCTTCCTTGCCTTGCTGAGTGATTTTGGGCAAGTCACCTCCCTCACACAGGCAGTTTTTGGGGTGGTGTAATTGCCTTCCTAAGTACGGTTACAAGCCCTTACCATGCCCACAGTAGACGTTGCTGATAGATCTCAGCAAACGATCATTCCATGTTCACAGGCAGCTTCAGAAGCCATCTTAATACTCTACCAGTTGATTGGAATTAGCAAATGTATCATATCTGGTATTGCTGGACCAGATCATCTACACATTTCCATCTGGACTAGTCTGTCCATGTCTCTAAAGACCTGATTCCAGGAACTCAAGTAAGACAGTAGCTAGAAGTGCAGACCTCTCAAGCATGGCTATTTCTCCCTCAGACACGTGTGTGTGTGTGTGTGTGTGTGTGTGTGTGAGAGAGAGAGACAGGAAAGAGAACATTCTTAGCTGGGCTATAGATTTTCTCTTGTACACTCTAGAGCAAAAATGGGGTCAGAAGAGGACACTCGGATGTTGAAATCTCAATCAGACTTCCTAGAACAGATGAGCAGAGGCACATGGAAGTCGAACTCTGAGCAGTGTTGGGAATGGGTATCACACCAAGACCAGTGCCACCAGGCCCTACCTGTCCCCAGATGTCTCCTGTCATAAGAAGTAACAGACACGTGATGCAGCAGAATGATGATGACAAAGAGTGAATAACACCCACCACTCCTAGTGTCATTTACAGGGCCTGACATCACGCACAGCCAGGTGGTCAAGAGTGGCTGTGCTGTAGATACGTGGTTTCTCTCCCAAACGGCACAAAAAGCCAGTTAGAAAGTTATTTCCGAGTGTTCACTAGCCTAGGTTACAGCTAAAGCCCAGACAAGTGTTATAACTTACTTAAGGTCACAGCCAGTTCAAGCGTTAGGACCAGGGCCCAGGTCTCTGCAGAGAGAGTGTGCTGGGTAGATAGTAGGGAATAATGGGAACTGTGTCAAATTAGAGGTCATGTGTTCTGTTGAGAGGCAGCAGCTGATTATCAGTTTAAGTTGATGGTTGGCATGGGAGGGTGTGGACCTAGAGGGCCCCATTCTTCTGATTTTAAAGAGAAGTCAGAATTGAGATTTTTTTTTTTAATTAAACAACTCCATTCTCAAATGTTGGTGTCTAAATTTTAAGAGGTTAAAACAAAACAAAACACTGAGTAGACCAAACAGATTGGATCGGGGACTTTAGAATTTGGCCTGATTTGCAACTTCTGGGAGAGCAGGTGAGAGCCCAGGCTCTGAATTCAGCAGTACAAAGACCTGAGTCACAGTTCTGGCATTTTGTTAGCTGAGCAGTCTTACTCAAGATCTGTAGCCTCTCTGGGCCCCACAGCTTTCATCTATAAAATGGGAATACTAGAATGGACTTGAGTATGGATTAAGGGAGGTGATGAGTTGTAAACAATTAGCCCAGTCATTCGATCAAGAAATGGTGCTCATTTCTTGATCGAAGAAATGAGCACCATAGGTGCTCAAGAAATGTAGCTCCTCCACCAAAGTGCCTCTAGGCTTCACGGTGATTGGATGAACCCCACAGCCCATCTACCTCAAGCTTATTTCTGCAAGGTCTTGGAGCTCAGCGCCCAAGGAACTCTAACATAGATGCGCAAGGCCCTCAAACCTGCTCACACATACCCTGCACACACCCTTGGGAGGATTTGGAGATGCCAAGTGTGGTTACCAAGGAAAGATGTTTAGGAGGCTTCCCTGGAGTGTAGCCACAACCCTCTAGTGTTGTTTAGAAGAGAGGCCTATACAGTGCAGAGGGTTGCCGAATGTGACCTGTTGGGGTGCTTCACAGCATTGGAATTTTTCAGCTTGAATTTTGTTAGCTCATATGCACCAGTACACACGCACATATAGGCTCTCACACACTATCTGCCCAGAGCCTGGGCAAAAGGGGCTGCCTTTCCTGTTCCTGGGAAACTTCTATTCTAGCTCTTACTCCTCTCATTCTCCTGCAGGTTCGCTGGGAAGGGAGGTACCATCCTGACCCTTGAAACAGCATTCCCTGAGACCGATTTGTTCAGCAGGGAGCTGTGGGAGAAGGGACAGGGCAAAGAAGCTCAAATGACTGAATAGAAGGGCCTTGGAACCTAGTCTGGGCCCTTGAAGCAAGAAGCAACAACAGCCCCCGGGACTCAGGGGAATGGACTGGTTCCAAAGACCCGCCCATCCATGTCTCCAGGAGTCTCCTGCCACCCCCAGATGATGGCCAGACTATGAGGGGCTGTACTTCACAGATGGGGAGACAGACACGAATGTCTTCCTCTGACTCAGTTTATCCAATACACGCCAAGGATCAGGAGCCCTCCCGATCTGGGACTCTCTAATGGATCAAGTATGTGTGTGTTCTGAGTCCTTGTCCTAAGCTGAACCTCAGCTTAACAACAACATCGCTATCACTTAGCCAGCAACACTCTTGATATTCCTCCACTCACACCTCATATTAGAATTTAGAAGACATCGAGGCAGAGAAAAGTGACTTATACCCAAGGTTACCGGTAGGTCTGAAAGTCTGTATTTGAACTCAAGATTGACTTCAAAGTGCATGTTCCAACCACATATCACACCACCTCATGCATTAAGGCCACGTTTCCGGCCTGGGGTTCAGTTCCAGGAGTCATTAGAAAATACCATGACTCAGTGAGCTGTTTTCCCCTGCTTTGTGTTTATATGAGTCTGTATTTCAAAAAAAGCCCCAATAAATGATATCGTAAAAAAAGCAAAAGAACTTAACAAGCAACCACAATCCCATCATAATTGGAATACTTCTTTATCGTGGAGGTCACATTTTATAAAACATCCATTACTCTATTTTGTCAATTCTAAAATGCATGCCTGTGGGGTTTTTGTTTTCAATCTTTGAGTTTGGGAAGCACTTAAAAATCTGTGGTCTCTGAGCTTCCATGAAATACACTATTTTATTTGGCCCTAAGAATAATCCTGGTAGGCAAGCATTGCCAAGATTACAATCCCCATTTTACAGCTGGGAAAACCGAGGTTCAAAGAGGTTAGGCAACTTGCCTGAGGTTACAGAGCCAGCCAATGCAGATTAGCCCTGTGTCCTGATTCCCAGCACAAGCTGGGTCCACCTTCCGCTCCTGGACTCTAGATACTGTGCTCACACCTACCTGTTTCCATCACCCCACTGGCCAACCCCTAGCAGAGGACTAAGGGACACCTCAGCTCTGCCATCCAGGATTGTCCATCCTCAGGCAGAGGGGGGATGAACCCACTATGGGATCTCCTAGGAGTAGTCCAGTCCCATATAGGAAATTTTCAGGCCACAGGAGCCCTCTTTCAAGAACACATCCCACGTGTTGTAGAGACCAAAGCTGGGCTGGGGTATGAAGGCGGTACTTCTGCCTGGTTCCTTCATAAACCATACAAGCCAGATCTAGAGGCTCCCACCTAGATTCCCCATTCCCTGAAAATTGCCCTATTTCTCGTATTTCAAAAGGCCAAATGAAAAGCAAATATTGACTCTAGATAAGCTCGCACAGGCAGCCTAAAACACTGCATTTCTTTGCTTTTGGTTTAACTTACATCAGCTCAGCGGTATCACCGCGGTGCGTTCCTGCTGCCCAGAAAACAGATCGGCCAGTATAGGGTCCCAATTAATGACATTATGTAACACAAAAATCTTTCAAAACAGGGGGTGTGACAGGGGAAAATAAAAAAAGGAGAAAGCTGACATGGAAATTTGAGCTTCTCATTCTCCCAGATGGAGAACATGAGGCTCAGAAAGCTGGAGTGATTTGCTCAAGGTCACACAGCAGGGCCCAAACCAGCACCCAAGGTTTCTGACCCTCGGGAGACACATCTCCCCCCGCCCCACACCCCCAACCCTGCTGGGCTGAGGATCAAGAAACCCAGATTGTCCAGACTCACCGGGGTTGCTGCAGGGGGTCACGACAGGGAAGTGGCTTCTCCCTCACACCTGTGGGCTCCTTCCTGGCGGGCAGTTGCCAAGGCCACGCTGTCTTTCCTTCCTGGGTGTCTGCCAGGGCAGCTAGACAAGGGAGCCTCCTGGAAGGCCAGCTTTGGGCAAAGGCGAAGGTGGCCTCTCTGAAGACAGCACCCACTAGGACACCACCAGATGACCAGGCCCTGGGGTCACGGCGTGGCCACGGAGGCTTAATTACACCTAGCTGGCACAGCTGCCTCCGGCCCCCACCTGGGAGCTCTCCAGGTGGCATGGCTGGTTTTCCTGCCAGTGGCTGGGTGCCTTTAAGAGCATGACTGCAGTTCATTGGCTGAGCAAGGCTCCCCCTACCTCTTTACCTGAGCAGGTGAGAGAAGCAAGGCTAGGGGAGGGCTGGGGGACTCAGGTGAGAAAACAAACATTGACAATGAGCTGGCTCTCCCTTCCTCCACAGACAGCCCTTCCTTCCTGGGCTTCCTTCCTTATCCCCGCCCCCCACCGCAGGACCTGCTGGGGAGGTAAAGAAAGGGCAAACATCCTGCAAAGTGCCTAGTGCCATTCAGTTCCCCAAGCTTCACCAGCTCACAGTAACCCTAGACCAGAGTTACCCGTATGTCTTCTCGGTCGATGGAGAAACTGTCCTTGGAGATATGAAATGGCTTGTCCAGCTCACGCAGCTCTAGGAAGGAAGGGCGACTGAGTAGGAGGGTGTGAGGACCCAAACGTGAGTCTCCTGCTTTTGACTTTCCATACGCTGCTCCTGGACCACACCACATCCCTCTCAGTGAGGCCTCTGGCAAGCCGCTCACTGCCTCAGTTTCCACATCTGTAAGACGGTACAGTCATGGTTGTATGTAGGTCTCTACTCAATTTATTGAGTGTCTCAGAGACTTAGAGCTTAAAAGGACTCGGGAGATGATCTAGCTCATCCACTCATACAGCAGGCATCCCCTCATACTGCAGGCATGGTTCTTCAGCAACTATTAGTGCCACACCTGTTTTAAGTCCTGGGGCTACATCGGTGAACGGGAAAATCAAGGACCTTATTGAGTTTACACTCTAGAGAGAAGAAAGACAGACATAAAGAAGTAAACAAGCTAGATAGGTAAAAGTACCATGAAGAAATAAAATACGTTGATATGAGGGGCGCCTGGGTGGCTCAGTGGGTTAAAGCCTCTGCTTTCGGCTCAGGTCATGGTCTCAGGGTCCTGGGATCGAGCCCCGCATTGGGCTCTCTGCTCGGCAGGGAGCCTGCTTCCCCCCCCCTCTCTCTGCCTCTCTGCCTACTTGTGATCTCTGTCTGTCAAATAAATAAATAAAATCTTAAAAAAAAAATAGGTTGATATGATAAAGAACGGGGAGGCTATTTTAGAGTATGTAGTCAGTGAGGCCCTCTCTGAGGAGGGGATATTGAAGCTGAGACTTGAATAATAACAAGGAGCCAGTTATTAAAAGAGCTGGAGCAAGAGTGTTCCAGGCTTTGGGAACTGCAAGTGCAAAGGCCCCGAGGCAGGTGTATTTGGAGACTACAATGAAAGCTGCTGTGGCTAGAGCATAGTCCAATCCCTGCACTCCCTTTTCATTTTTTTTTTTTTTTTTTTTTTTTTTTTTTTTTTAAAGATTTTATTTATTTATTTGACAGAGAGAAATCACAAGTAGATGGAGAGGCAGGCAGAGAGAGGGAGGGAAGCAGGCTCTCCGCTGAGCAGAGAGCCCGATGCGGGACTCGATCCCAGGACTCTGAGATCATGACCTGAGCCGAAGGCAGCGGCTTAACCCACTGAGCCACCCAGGCGCCCCCTGCACTCCCTTTTCAATAGATAAGGACATGATTCAGAGCAATGGCTTGCCCAAGATCCCCTCTTGCCCATTTCTTTATCCTCATTCATTATGGAGGGAAACTGAAGTGTGGAGTTCATCAGCACATTTGAGTCACCAATAAAACAATCATTCCACAAGCCTACACTGCTTTTACTTCATGTCTCTTCCACTCTGTAGACATGTGTAAGCTCCCAAAGGGCAAGGGCTATGATTTCAGGAGTTTCCCACATTGAAGAATCAAATCCTGACCAACAATATGGGACTAAAATACGCAGCAGCAACGCAAACTGCCCTATGGTGACACAGGGCCAGCACAGCCCCTTCCCATTCAATGCCTTTCCACTTTTGTTTTCAGAATTTTTTACTCTGATTTTTATTTTTATTTTTTTAAAAATATTTTATTTATTTATTTGACAGAGATCACAGGTAGGCAGAGAGTCGGGCAGAGAGAGAGAGGAGGAAGCAGGGTCCCTGCTGAGCAGAGAGCCCGATGCGGGACTCGATCCTAGGACCCTGAGATCACAACCGAAGCTGAAGGCAGAGGCTGCAACCCACTGAGCTACCCAGGTGCCCCTTACTCTGATTTTTAAAAAGGGCTGCCTGTTTTCAGCCATCATGTTTGTGGTGGGAACACTGGAGTTGTTATTGTTGTTATTCTGAAACTGTCGAATGGGTAGTATGGGTTAAAACAAGTGGGTTTCAGGTCGGTAGTGCTGAGAACCAGGACTTCTGGTGTGAGAGAAAGGAGAGACAAATGAAAGACAAAAGGGGTGAAGTCAAAATTTTACAGTCCTGGATTTAAATCAGAAGTCCCAGTGTGAATTTTTGATGTCGCCGATCTGAAAACAAGCACCATGTTCCCTAGCCATGCCTACTGTTGTCAGGGGTAGAAACAACAACCAACATTTGAGTGAGCACCTTCAGTGCCCAGACTGTGGTCTCTAAATACGATGTTCTGTAAAGGAACCCAGGCTCCTCAAAAAAAAAAAAAAAAGGTGATTCCAACTTTGGGACAGAAAATGTACAACATGTACATCAACTCTTGATGCCACAAATCAAGGAAACTGGGGTCACAGCAAAGGGACTCAGGAGACAATCAGAAGAGACTCCCATATGCCAAAGTCCAGACAACTTCATCAGTGAAGAAAATAATTGCAATGAGTAGAAAACATTGAATATATTTCAATCTGTGAGTTCATAATGATATTTTAAAAATAAGCAAAAAACCCTCACTGATCATTTCTGTAAGGGATTAGGAAATCAACTCATTATATTTTGAAACCTGGTAAATAAAGGGAGACAATTAAGCATTTATTCTGTCCTTCCTGTAAGAACTGTGCCTCAGGCAACCAAAGAGTAGAGGAGAGGAAGGTGCTTTTTATGTAAGCATTCCAATGAATTAAATGAAATAGGAAAGAAGAAGGATTAACTCGGAATATTAGCATTTTGCAACTCCTTATGAATTAGTTGTTCTAGCTGATAATCCTCCAAAGAAAGAAACAACCAGACTTAATGGGCCTCTTGGTGGAATTAACCGCCACCTCCTAGGAAGAACTCAGGCCCCAAGAATCAAGCAGGAGTCTGATCAAGCCTTTGGAGTAGGTAGGTACTGGCCAACTTTGTCTTTAATGGGCCAGGTAATTTAAACGTTACAGGCTATGTCTGGTCTCTGTGGCAACGACTTTGCTGTTGGAGCACAAAAGGCAGCTGTGGACAATAGCCAAACAAATGGGCAGTTTGTTCCAACAAAATCCTGTTTTTAAGAAAGGGTAGATATTAGATTTGGCCCATGGACCATAGTTTGCCAACCCTTGTTCTGAACCCCACTACCAATTTACAGGAAGTACGGGGACAAGGAACACATGAAATAACACCATCGGGACACAATACACAAAAGCCAAACTGGGGGAAAGTCTAACGGGAAAATCAACTTGATTTCTTTAACAAATGAATGTCAAGATATTAAAGATGTCTTGAGGGGCGCCTGGGTGGCTCAGTGGGTTAAAGCCTCTGCCTTCAGCTCAGGTCATGATCTCAGGGTCCTGGGATCAAGCCCCACATCGCACCCGGCTCTCTGCTCAGCAGGGAGCCTGCTTCCTCTTCTCTCTCTGCCTGCTTCTCTGCCTACTTGTGATCTCCATCTGTCAAATAAATAAAATCTTTAAAAAAATATCTTGAGAGAAAGGAGTACCTCTAGAGTAAAAGAAACTTAAGAAATATTAGCCAGTCACATCGTATGAACCTTACTTGACTCTTAATTCAAGCAATTATTTTTTAAAAATATGGGATAATTGGATAAATGTGGACACTGACCTGAATACTTAATAATATGGAAGAATTCTTGTTAACATTTGGAGATAGTTGATGATACACTGTGGTTATGTTTTTTTTTTTTTTTAAAGATTTTATTTATTTATTTGACAGAGAGATCACAAGCAGGCAGAGAGGCAGGCAGAGAGAGAGAGGAGGAAGCAGGCTCCCTGCTGAGCAGAGAGCCCTATGTGGGGCTCGATCCCAGGACCCTGAGATCATGACCTGAGCCGAAGGCAGCGGCCCAAACACTGAGCCACCCAGGCGCCCCCACTGTGGTTATGTTTAAAAGGCGGAGTCCTTATTTTTTTACATTTATTTGTTAAAACATTTAGAGATGAAATGGAGCGATAACTCGGATTTGGTTGAAAAGAATGGGTGGTGAAATCTAAAGGAAACAAAATTGGAAAGGGGTTGGAGGTGGGTGACAGATACATAGAAATTCATTCCCTAATCTCTGTTGTTATTTTGCAAATACTTAACAATTTTTGCTATTTAAAGTAAAATATAGTTATAACATTCACACTTAACCAATTGACAAAATTTTTAAAATCTGACAAACTCGAAGTTTGGAAAGGATACAGGGAAGGGAGCTCTCCCAGAAGGTGGGAAGGTAAATTCCTACAATTTTTGACCCATCCGGATCTATACTCAAGAGAAACTTAAGTCCATTAAGAGACATACAGAAGCATTTTTTAAATAGCAAAAATGGAAAACAACCCAAATGAATAATTTCTGACATCTTTGGACCCTGAGAGGTAGGGGGAGGATATGACATGTAGGGATTGGAAATGGCAAGTCTGTGTGGACACAGGAGCCAGGACCCCATCAGGATAGACTTGGCTCAACACATTGACTTGGTACCCACTTCTGGGCAGGAGTACCCAGGTACCCACTCCTTTTCTGAGTGCTGGGAATACAGAGGTGATGTCCCTCAAGAGTTTTAAAGTCTAGATATAAGAGCTAGAGGGGGGCTGACCCTGACATATCATTGAGCCCAACCTATCCATTTTACAGATGGGGAAAATGAGGCCCAGAGAAGCTAAATGACTTGCCAAGGCACATGGTTGGTTTGTGGAGGAACCAGGAATTGAAAGAGGTCTCTGATGCTCTGCAGAATCAGATCTTGGAGCCATACATTCTTCAGCAGAATCCCAGCCCTGTAACTTACTAGCTGTGACCTTGACCAAGTTATTCTCTTTTCTCAGAAGTATAGAAATACTTACTTCATAGGTCAAAGTGAAGATTAAATGAAATGATATACATAAAGCACTTAACCCCATGACTATAAAGGAGTCAGACCTTAGTGAGTAGGTTATTTACTTTTACTATTATTGATGGAAGGAAGGGCACCGGCAAAAGGACGAAATGTTACATTCTATGTTGCTCTCAAGTAGTTAGATGTGTGTGGGTTCTGCTCCACCATCCTGAAACCCAGTTCCTTGTAAAATGAGGATAATAATAGAACCTATGTCATGGGGGCACCTGCGTGGTGCAGTCGGTTAACCGTCCAACTCTTGGTTTCGGCTCAGGTCATGATCTCAGGGTTGTGAGATCGAGCCCCATGTCAGGCTCTGCACTCAGTGCGTAGTCTGCTTGAGATCCTTACTCCTCCCTCACCACCCCCTCTGCTTCTCCCCCTGCTCAAACACTTTCTATCTAACAAGTAAATAAAATCTTAAAAAAAAAAATAAAGAACGAATGTCATGGGGTTGTTGTCAGGATGAACTAATGCCTAGCACATGCTACGCCCTCAATATACAGGAGCTGTGCTGCTGATGAGGAAAGACATCTATGCCAGGGTGTCAGGCTCGGGAGACACAAAAAAGAATCAACTGCATTTCCTTCCCTCAGGGTGCTTCAGTCCAGTGGGGGACACGGTCAGAGGCCACTCCTTCCTTTCCAAGTCTCCCCATGCCGTTACATTTCAGGCCTGGATCAGGGACCCGGGGGCCAAGTGATTCTGACTATTTTATCCCACAGGCAAGCTGGCTCTAAAAATGACCAGGCCTGACCTGCTGGGTCTGAATGCACACACGTGCTCACCTCTGCTGCCGAGAACCCCATTCCCCCAGCTCTGCAGATTCCCTGACTGCCTCTGGCTGCCAGAGCCAAAGCATCACATGCTCTGAATAATAAAGCCATCCAGAAAGTTCCCTGTGGTGAGCTGGGCACCACACTCTGGTCTGCACCCTTGGGGCCAGGCAGCCAGAAATATCACAAAAGCCTGCCCTCAAAGCTGAGCTCCTGTCCCCAGCTTGCTGGAGCCATAGAGCATAGGGAGTTTCAATACCCAGTTCCTTCCCTTTCCTGATGCCTTCTCCTCTCAGGGAAACCATGTGTATTTCTCACCCAAGACCCCACTTTCACAGAGCCCAACAAAACATTCTTGGTTGGCTCAGTGACCATTGGTCCCAATTTCCCCAACACTACAGAATGAAAACCACCGAGGGTCACAGAAAGACACAGTCAGACCAATGTGAGGCAAAGGGAACCGGTTAAATATATTTGGCTCTGTGGAAGCAGGAGTGAAGTTGTCCTTTGGAGCGGATATCAAAGCTGTCACCTTGCAGCTGCTCACAGGCGGCAGGCTGGGGACACAACCTGTCCGATGGTGTGGGTCTGGTGCACAGTGATCTCCTTGTGAGCAGGGGCCGGACCTGGTTCCCCACTCTGCCCAGCACTCAGCATCAAACCCAGTGCCACAGTGAGCACTCGATCATAACAGTCCTAACAACCCGAACTGTTCCCTCTCACTGCTTATCGTGCTTGTAATTAAATAATTGCATGTGCAATTATTTATTTAATATGTGCCTCCCTGACAAGACTGTCAGCAACCTGGAGGCAGAGACTGCCCCTGGTATCGTTCATGATTGTATTCCTGGTTCTTGGCATGGATCTGATACTCAATGTTTGTTGAACGAACAAATGAACACAGATGGCAAAGATGGCCATGGCCACTGGGTCAACTCACATGCCAATCTTGAAAGCATACACTGCTCTAGGTGCTGAGCACACAACCAGGCCAAAGGAAGCTGCCCTTAGGCCCTTCACTTCAAGGAGCGAAGAGTATTATGGGAAAGTGGGGGGTGAGGGGAGCAGCAGAGGGGTTTGCTAACACCCAGGCTCAGCTGCTCTTAGAAAGAGCCTGCCTCCTAGAAAGTCAACCCATTTACAAAAGAGACAAAATGGAGTGGGAAGCAGGCTTGTCTGGTGGTTAACTGGGGCCTTCTCTTTGCCTCTAGTTGGTGATTTGGGACAGTTGGCCTGGAAGCAGATGGATGATTTCAGCCTGGAGTTCATGGAATCTGTTACAGGACACAAGGAGTAAATCGATGTGTAAATATTTACTATAGGACCTGACAGTGCCCCAGTGCTCAGGAAGGCTCTGTGGAGTTACTGTTTTTGCTCTCAATCATCTGCCCTCCAAGGCTGCCTAGGGACGAAAGGCACCTTGGAAGGAGCCCTTCAGGGCGTTAGCCTGGCGCTAGGTGCCGGGCTTCCCCACGGCATCTCCTGGGGCCAGCGTGGACAGACCACAGGCAAGAGGGAGTGAATCATCTAAGGGACAGAAACACGACTCAAACTGACTTAGACAAAGCTGGCCCACACATCCCTTAAGCCCAGACAGCAGAGCGGCTTTGTGCACAACTGGTCCAGGAGCTCAAACACTTTCAGAACGTCTCCTCCCTGATTCCATTCCCCTATACGGTCTTCTGTGTGAGCTCCAGTCTCAAGAGAGGTTCAAGCTTCCAAGGTGGCTTCCATCCTACCTCAGATCCACAGAAATGAGAAAAGGTCTCCCTACCCCAATTCAGGTCAACCTCCCAGAACTGAGTCTCATTGGCTATAACTGAGTCACATGCCCTCTCCAAAGCAATCACTGTGACCAGGATTTGCAAGGCTCTGATTGGTAGAATTGAGTCCCATGCGCACCTCGGGCTACTGGCCTGAGTCCACTCTGCAGACACGGAGGGAGGATCCCCAAGCAGCCCAGAGTTGCTGTTGCCAAAGAAGCGAGAATGTTGCTGGGGCAGCAAAATAAATATGCACTGCAGATTCCAAACCTCTCTTCAGGTCAGATGACAAGAGCAATGTTACAGTGAGGCCAAACAAGCCTCAATTCTGTCAGACAAACTGATAGGATCTGGAAGGATTCCCAGAGGGCAATGGGCCATTACTCAGCCACGTGCCCCAAAACTTGTTTTATCAGGGCCCATATCAAGGTGCCTCCGGCACTAAATAAGGGACCTCCCCCAAACTTAGTAACCTAGATAAATAACAAGCAAATGTAGTATTTTAAAAACCAAAATTAATGCAAAAAAATCCATGACAAACAAAATTAGGGGTTTAACACCAAACTTGGTGCATAGTGCTTGATAGAAGTTTGCCATCATCATTTTTCATTCTGGAAATTCCTAAGTTTACTGATGAATCATCTACTATAGCAAACATACAGTCTTCACTCATTCGACAAATGTTTAATGGGTATTTAGTATATAAATTTGGTACCCTGAGAGAAACACAGTTGATCTAGATCCTACCCCCAGGAGTTCATAATCTGTAATCTGAATGGCAAGATTCACTGGTATACGTCACCAACCTATATTGTGATTCATGTTTTAATGAAGGCCCAAAGGGGACCTGGGTGGCTCAGTTGGTTGGGTGACTGACTGTCTTCCGCTCAGGTCATGATCCCAGGGTCTTGGGATGGAGCACCACATCAGGCTCTCTGCTCAGCAGGGAGTCTGCTTCTCCCCTTCCTCTGCCTGACACTCCCCCTGCTCGTGCTCTCTCTCTCTAATAAATAAAAATTTAAAAAAATTAACGAAGGTCCAAAACTTCACCATGGGAGCCCAGGAGAAGGAGCATTTAAAAAACCTTTTTATAAAATAAATAAATCCTAGGGCTATACCATATAATATGGTGACTGTAGTTAATAGTACTATATGCTTGTAAGTTACTAAGAGAGTTAAAACTTCTCATGACAAGAAAAAAACCCTGTAACTGTGGGGTGATGGGTTGTAACTAGACTTATTGTGGTGATCATTTTGTAATATATGCATAGACCAAATTGTTGGTTGTACACTTGAAACCAATCTCAGTGAAGACTCTTTTCATTATGGAAATGTGGAAACCTACAAAAAAGGAGATAGGACTGTAAACTGAATACCTACATGTTGATCACACAGATTCAACAACTGTGAATATTTCACCATATTTACTTCATCTCACTCTATGTTAAATTTGTGGTTAAAACATCTGAAAGTTAATTACAAATATTCTGGCACTCGAGCCCTAAACACTTCAGTGTGCATTAAAAAAAAAAAAAAATCTCCTCCATAACCACAGTATACTCACCTCAACTCACAAACTAACAATCATTTCCTTACATCATCTGATGTCCAGTTCACAGATTTCCCCCATTGTCTGAATACATGGTCTCAGCTTAAGGGAAAAAAATGAACAAAGATATATATAATCAAGAGTCACATCTTTCTTAGATCTCTTTAAACCCAGAATCTCCTCTCCCATTGCTTTTGCTTTGTTCTCATGACATTGACTTTTAAGAGAGATCCCAACTGTTGTCTTATAAACTGTCCCATGTTCTAGATGTGTCTGGCTGCTTTTCTGGGTGTTATTCACTATGTTCCTCTGCCCCTGAAATTCCTGTAAACTGAAGCTAGCCTTAAAGACCTGATTAGGTTTAGGCTCAACATTTCTGGCAAGAGCCAAAACAAGTGGAGCTGTGGATTCTATTGCATCCTATCAGAAGGCAGGGAATGTTGGCTGTCCCATCACTGGCCATGCTGTGTGGTCCCTGGGTTAAGGAAGTAACAGACACATTGAGGAGAAAGGAACTGGGAAAGGTGGTTAAGTCTTCCCAGTGACGTTTGAATAGGGCTTTATAGAGTCTGTAGGAGGCTACTGGATGGAGACAAAGGAAGAGGAAGGGTTCTCCAGGCATACATGGAGGCACAGTGTTGGGGAAGAGAATGACTGGCTTTAGGAAGTAGTAGGAGGTGGTAGCTGAATGTGGCTGAGGTAGCTTATGTGTTTAAGCTGAGTTTACTGCGTTCCAGGAACTATGCTAAGTGACTCATTTAATTCTTCACACAGTCCTATGGAGTGGGTGCCACCACCTCCATTTTCCCATTTGAAGGGTGTGGAATCAAGGTTGAGTGATACGTGGTAACTTGTCTAAAGTTACATAGCTAGAGTCAGGCAGACTCAGGATTTGAATCTGGTTGCCTGACTCCTGAGCCTCTGCCTTTAAGAAGCACTAAGCTCCAGTGTTACGGTGACAGGGGCAACAGAGTTGAGGAGGCAGGCTGGGGACAGGTGGAGACAGGCCTTCTCAGTCATCCTGAGTTTGAACGTTATTCCAGCGGCAAGTGCAGGTTTCCTGGTCTGGGCGGCAGGGCTGTATCTGGGAACATGCACCTTGGGAACTCAGCCCTGTGAAGGATGAGTGGACAGCTGCTGGGGGGAGCTCTCAGGGGCAAGCCAGGTGTCCCTTCAGGCCAGTGGAACCTGGTGAACAGAGACCTGGTGAACAGAGGTGAACAGACATGAACAGGACCTGGGAGATGCCTCCCAGGCCTGTGTGCGGTTCTTACTTTCCCGGTCATCAGGAGGCCTGGGAGGGAGAAAGGATTTCGGGGTGGGTTCTGTGTGACACCTGCAGTCTTCCCAAGGAGGCAGGCAAACATCGGGTTGGCTCCGCACTCTGGACTCCCCAGAGCCTGGCAGACTGCTTTATCTCAGCCTCATCCCAGAGATCAGCAACCTGTGGGCCATATCCCAGTGAGACGTGGTGAGCTGCAAAGACCCGCTGCAGCCCCAGCCTTAACCTCTGAGAGCCAGAGAGGAAAAGCGATTGACCCAAGGTCACACAGTCATATCTCAGCAGAGACAGGACTAGTGGCACTGTGTCTCTTAATTCCAAGTGTGCTACTCTTTCAGGATGGAGTCTATTTCAGCATCAAAGAGGGACAAAGTCACAACCGTTTTGGATTAGCTACCAGGTTACTCCATACTCTGGGGAACACTTCATTTTTAATTTATATTTTCCCACTTTGGGGATCCTCTCTGAGGGACAGGGCGTCCTCCCCGTTGGTTTTTGTCGTACAGCCTTTCAGACAGGGGACCATCCCCTGTCCCGAGGCCCCATCCCCAGCTGGGGGTGCAGACTCCAGGCTCCCTTCCAGCCTAGGCGAGGAGGGCACACAGATGGAGTGACAGGAACTGCTCTGGGGCCATGTAGCCTGTTTTAAATCTCTGTCCTCACTCACCAGCTGAGCAACCTTGAGCTGCTCGCGTCCCCTCTGTACTTCTGTTTTTTCATTTTTAACTTGGTGAAAATAACAGTGCTTCATAGGGTTCGGTATGAGAATTAAATAACATAAGTAGTATTTAAGGGCCTAGTAAGGCACTTGCCACATGATAAAGGCTGGTTATTATGATTAACCTGGGACTCAGGAGGCACGGGTACCTGCCACTAATTTACTTACGTGGTGGACAAACCTTCTAGATCCGAAATAGAACCTGCCTCCTCTACAAAGTCCACCCAGATTAACTGCACACAGTTTAAAGGCCTCCTTGATTTCCAGTATTTAAAGCACAGCTGTACTAAGACTGGGTGGGGAAGAGCATCCTGTGGACCCTTCTCCCCACGGCACTAACGTAGACTCAGAAGGCCTGGGCTTTGTCGTTCAGGCACTGCCTCCCCCCACCTACTTGGGTAAATCACTTCATCTTTGTGATTCAGTATTCTCTGTCAAATGGGGATAATAATCCTTCTTTTATCTGTTTTGAGCAGATTCCTGACTACTTTGAGAATGGAAGGAAACAAACACACAAAGTGTTTTTTCAAAGCATATTTAATAACCAGGAAAAGTGATGCCAATATATAAGGCTTACTTCCCTATTGTGAATTTCTTATTTAAGGATTTTACACAAAGACTTATAAATACATTCTCATGGTAACATATTCATGATATAATGTTCATCAGAAAAGAGCAATCCAATGTATACAAAGTGTGACCCCTACTACATTTTTAAAAAGTGTAAATACACTGAAAACAAAAATAAATAATGGTAAGGAAACCCACCAACATGTTAAGTGACCTCTGGGTAGTAGGGTTACCGATAACTATTGTCTTCATCTTTACTTTTCTCTATTTCCCTCTTTCTAACAAGTATACTATTTTTATAAATAGAAGACGACGACAGTGATTTTTAAAGAAAAATAATGTGCTTGAAATTAGTCAAGGCTAAGCTGAAACAAGTTCGAGGTCACCCATCTGTGGGCAATCAGAACTCTTTAGGATGACAATTCTGTCTTTAGCAAGCACCCGTCCCCCAGCCATGGGTCAGTCCATGTTTTATTTTCTTTGAAAGCCCCCATGCAGAGCTCCCCACTCCTTCATCTTCCAGAATTTCACCAGCCTCCTTGGCCCAGAATTTCTGCTCCTGAAGTCAGGCCTAGCCTGGCCACGGGAAGCTGCGGGCTGTGCCCTGGGGAGCTGGAGATGACCCCCAGGTCCCTGCAGTTACCAGCTTACTTGGTGAGCTGAGGAGGCCTGTTATTTACCAGTTCAAACAAAAACCCGGCTGGGGCATGGGTTCTCCCCCACTCTGGGTTATTATGCTTCTTCGTGTGTTCTTTACAGGCCTCGAGGACCTTCTCGGAGTCCCCCCCCCCCAGCTTTACCGTGATTTACAGTAAAGGTTTACAGCTCTTAATCCTTCAGTGATTCCTCATTTCCCTCAGGGTGGGCATCTGCCAACCTCCTTAGTCTGGCCTGTAAGTGCCCCTACCATCTGAACCAGCTTCCCAAGCATCTCCCATGAGTTGATCAAATGGTCCCCTAGCCAACAGGACCTGTCACTTCTCAGGGCCAGGCAATGGTCCTTTGGTGGTATCTTCCACTTTCTTTTAAAGAAAATCCGGAAATCTGGATCTTTATGAGAAATCTCATTTTTTTTTTTTTTAAATACTGGCAGCTAATTCACCAAACACATTTGGCCAGTCGGCTGATCGTAATTTGTGACTTCTCATAGGAACACATCGAACTTTTCTCCCTCTGTACCTTTGCTTTTGCTATTTCCACTGCCAAGAACACCCTCCCACTCAACTGGGTCTGATGAACTCTACCTATTCTGTCAGACCCAGCTGGGACACCACATCTTCCATGAGCATCCCCGGATGACCCTGGCTAGAAGTGACCTCTCCCTCCTTGGGGCCACACCAGGGTCTGTGCCTGCCCATCTCATGCCACAACTGATTTTAATGAGTCCGATCTCCCCTGGTAGACAACGAGCTCCTGGAATATTTGACAAATATTTAAGAAGCACCTGCTCTGTTGCCGGCATCAAACTAAGACTGCGGCCTAGAACAAGACACATAGACTTTGCCTTGATGGAATGTGGAGTCTACTGCCGGGGACAGAGCTTAAAAAAATTATTCCCAAGATACCTAATTCCAATTGTGATGCGTTTTTGTTTGTTTTTGGTGATTTGTTTTTTATGGAGTTAAGAAAGTTTGTAAAGGAGCTTAATCTAGGCAGGAGGATTAAGCAGGTCACGAGGCAGCCTGGGCGAGGCAGCCTGGGTGAAGCGTTAGCACTCCAGGCTGCCACATAAGGTTGCACAGTCCATATACTGCACAAAGGTAACCAGCTGAGAGGGCAGACGAAAGCTGAAGTCCAGATCCTGCTTGCCTGCCCAAGCTGTGCCCTTTTCTACTTTGCAGAAATGTAGGGGCAGTGTTTAGTTTCTCTGACCACCCCCCAACTCCCCCTAAAAGCTGCTCTAAATAAATGTAGAATCGAAATTAAAAGGCTGACTTCTCTATATAGACACAGCCTCAAAAGAAGTTCCCGCTTTTGCTTTCTACCAGAATATATTTCCTAAATTCTTACTTCAGAGACTCTGGGGATCAAGGTGGTTATCTCTGAGGAAGTGATATAGTGATATATACAGGCAGGTGGAAGTATGGGAACAGCAGCACATACCAGGCCTCTGAGGACAGAAAGTACCATGGCTGAAGGGCCTAATACATGGGTAGCACGGCTGCAGTGTGGACAGAGAGGGGAAGAGCAGCAAAGGGTGGGCTGGGTAGTGACCATCCCATGCAAAGCCTGGAAAGCCATTATTACGGGGTTTGATTCTTATTCTGAAGTATTTTCTGTATCCCCTTCTCTGACCAGATTGCTGTTGGGGGTCACTGCTTCTGGGCAGGCCTACAGAGTGCACGGTTAACAAAAACTACCTTTGCAGAGCACCTACCAAGAGCCACACACTGTGCTGGGGCCACACGTCTAGCCCATTCTTCCTCTCCTATCCTCCTAAGGAAGTATCCTTTGATTCCAATCGAACAGATGAAAAAATTGAGGCACACAGAAGATAAGCGGGAATATCACCTGGCTAATCAGGGGTGGGCGGGGACCCACGCCCAGATCTCCGGGATTCTGAGCTCCTCCTTTGGTTGCCAGGTAGAACGACGCTCAGGAATAAACTAGAAGGCACAGGGAGTATGGCACCTTGCCACTCAGAGTGGGGTCTGGGGGCCAGAGGTATTGGTATCACCTGGAAACTTGTCAGAAATGTAGACTTTCACGTACCATCCCCGTCCTACTAACCTCAAATCTGCATCTTACCCGACTCATGTACACATCACAGGCTAAGAACACCGAGACTAATCCAAGCAATGACTGCTTTTGCAACCCTTACACAACAGTCTTGAGTCTCAGAGGCAGGACTCCAGTGACTTGAAAACAGCTTATTCTAACCAAATTTGCCGGAATTGCCAACTGCTCCATCCATCCACCGCCTAAGTTTTGCCTTCTGTTGTGACTCCAAAAGAAAGACCTAGAATGTTCCATCAACGCCAGGGAGGGGCCGCTGAAACACTCCGCTTCCGCTCAATTTCTCAGTATGATCTGCTCTCATCCAGGAATAAATGTGAAGCGATTTGACCCTTCTCCTGGCTAATTACTGCTCCAAATCATCTTCCATTTGGGGTGCACTGACCCCCAGATCATGTTCTGGGACCCACCTTTGGCAAGACAATTCCCTTTCTCAGTCCGCATACCAAAGGAGGCAAGATGGTTTGCCGGGAAAAAGATGAGTGGGTGAGAAAAAGCTGGGTTCTCTTTCCCCGTTAAGGCCACATGTTCTGCGACCCTGGGAAACTCCCAACTCCACTTCCTCATTGGCATCTGAGAAATGGGTAGGATGGACAGGGCAGGAATCACTAGATCCAAGGCTTGGCTCAAGGAAGTTTAGGGGCTTCGGTGAAATAGGAAGGCGTAGTGGGGACTGTGGCGAACGAGAGGATGCATTACCTTGACTAAAAAAGGCGGCCTCACTCAGCCTTAGGCTATTGTTGTACTGGGAAATAGGGGACCGGTGTCGCCCTGTAATTCTAATTTTTCAAGGGTTGGGAATCTGGTGTTCCCCCTACGCAGTATCACACGGTGTTTAAATACGGGCATCTGCTTCAACTTAAACTACACTCTGTGGGTCAAACGCAGATCAGGTGCAGGGGAGATGTGCCCGTGGGCCGCCCGCTCGCGCTGCCCGGCCTGGATGCCATCCTAATGGTGTAAGTTTATGACTCCATCCTACGTGTAGCTCTTTCAGAATGCCGCACAGCCGCTGCTGCAAGGGCGGCGGAATCCGCGCCCTCCGGGACCGCCCGCCCCTCCCCGCCGCGGCGCCGGCGCCCATCGGTGCCCCCTCCCAGGCCTCTCCCGCCGAGGGCCGTGCGCAGGGACTCGGTCCCATCCGTGGTGGCGGCGACGGGCGCACGTCGCTTTCTTCGCACCCTCCCTACCTGCTCGCCCGCCGTCCCCGCAGCGCCGCAGCGATGACTCAGCCTCTGGCGGCCCGGGTGCGGCGGGGGAGGGGCGAGGGCGAGGGCGGGGAGGGGAGGGAGGAGGGAGGAAAGACGGGAAAGGGAGGGGACAAGAAGCGGCCGCGGAGGGAGAGGGGAGGAGAGGGAGGCGGAGAGGGGAGGGAGGGCGGAGAGGAGGGGCCTGGGGGGAGGGGAGGGGAGGGGAGGGGCTCGGGGAGGGAGGAGGAAGGAGGGGAGGGGCTGAGCGGGGGGAGGGGGAGGCCGAAGCCCCGCCCCCCTGCTCCCGCAACCCTACAGACTTCGGGCTGTCTGGGTGCTGGGGAAGCAGGGTGGGGAATAGCGGAGGGGCGCGGCTGAGACGGAGAAGGGAGGTTCGTGCGCTCCCCGCAGAGGAGCCCCACTCCCGAATGCGCGTGTGGACGCGCGCTTCCCAGCCGCACCAACAGGCCCACCCTTGCCATTGGTGGATTGGCGAGAGGAAATGCACCTTTAGCCGTGGACTTTTATGGAGCACCTCCCGGTGGGGGCCTTGGGTCCTGGGCAGTTAGAGACCGAGATGAAGGAGCCTAAAGTCTGCGTCGGGGGGGCGGGGGTGCTTGGGGCGAGAGAGAGCCCACACAACTACCCTAGAAGTGCAAGTTTAAAGGGAGAAATAATCTACTGGCTCATTTTGGGGGGCGTACACAAATAGCTGTAACACAAAGTTGAATTTGGAAGGTGCCCCAAGGAAGTTTCCTTAGCAAATTTTTGATAATATAAATGAATCTATGAATGAATGAAATGTGCAGTGGGCGCATGTATGCGTGTATATGGAGGGCACAGTTATTTTTAAATGCCTTTTTTTTTTTAAGATTTTATTTATTTATTTGACAGAGAGATTACAAGTAGGCAGAGAGGCAGGCAGAGAGAGAGAGAGAGGAGGAAGCAGGCTCCCCGCTGAGCAGAGAGCCCGACGCGGGACTCGATCCCAGGACCCTGAGATCATGACCTGAGCCAAAGGCAGCGGCTTAACCCACTGAGCCACCCAGGCACCCCTTTAAATGCCTTTTTATACGAACGTGTGTTCTTGTGTGTTTGGGGGGATATATAGGAGTGTGTGTGTGTGTCTTGAATGATATATGTATATGCGTGCTTATACATGTAAGCATATTGATAGCTGTGTATTAGTCTGTGTGCCTAGAATGTATCTCTGTGGATATGCACAGGTGTTTATGTACCTCAAGGTTAAACGTGTGTACATATGAGATCTACGGGCATCCCTAAGTTTGAATGTAAATAGATATCTGCACATGAATTTGTAGGTTTGTGTATATGACTACATGTCCTTGGGTATGTATTGCTTTTATGTGCTGATGTGTGTGTATGGGGGACTGCATGTGTCTTAGATTGTGTTATGCAGCTGTGTGTGTCTGTAGGAGAATACATCTGTGAGTCTGTGACCTAAGCTGGAGTGTGTCTTCAGGTGGCATGTATGTGTCTGTGTGTATAAGTGAGAACACATTCCTTTTTCAGAGTCTGAATGGATACAGTTGCATATGCGTCTTGATGCCTCTCTCTAGTCATTCTCCTGATTTAGTCTGAGATAAGGGGCATGTGATCCTTTCCAGTTTTATTGAAACATAACATACATCATTGCCTAAGTGTCAGGTGTACAGCGTGATGGTCTGATTTACGTATATCGTGAAGCGATACCACAGCAGGCTCAGCTAACATCGATCTTTTCATGCAGATACAAGATACAATAAAGGGAAAGAAGGAAAAAAGGAAAAGAGAATTTCTCCTTGTGATGAGAATGCTTAGGATCTACTCTTAACAACCTTCTGACGCATCACCGAAGATGGTAGCTACAGTCCGTGCAGGACCTCTCTGGTGCTTACTTACTTCCTCGCTGGAAGTTTGTGGTTTCTGACCACTTCTTCCATTTTCACCTTCTGCTCTCCCTCTGGCAACCACACCTCTGATCTCTTTTTTTAATCACTTGTTTTTTGTTGTTGTTGTTTTTAGATTCCACATTGAAATGAGATTATACAGTACTTCTGTTCCTCGGACTGATTTCGCTTAGCATAAGGCGTACAAGATCCATTCGAATTGTGGTAACTGATAGGATTTCCTTGTTGTTTTTTTTTTTTTTTTTAGGGCCATGTGATTCTTAAGGGTTGGGCTACTGGAGATGCCTCCTGGAGGAAGAGGCCCTTGGTGCGTGTAGTGGGGGGCGGGGGCCGTGGAAGGAAGAAAAATCTCCTGTTGTACCGGCCCAGGGGCCATTCAGAGCAGTGGGAGGCTTGGGGAACAAGGTAGGCTAAAGCAAGACCTCGAGTGCCAGCTCCTCTGGCTTCTGGGGCCCCCTCAGGTGCTTGGTCTCTTTGTCTCCAGGTCTCCTCCCTGGTCGGTTCATCATGTCAGCGAGGGGCAGTGGTCCTCTGCAGAGCTCATGAACAATAGTAATGTGGGGGCTCACTGGCTGTGTGAGCCCCCACAAAAGCAGTGAACTGGCATTGGTTCAACTCTGGGAGGCAGAAATCTAGTATCCCCTGTTTCATAGGGGAATCTAAGTTGGTCAAGTGCCTGCTGCTATTTCCATAGCTAGGAAGGGTGCCTCCGACTCCAGAGGCTGGCGTGCCTTCTCAATGGCTAGACCACACGCTTGCAATCTCAGCACTATTAACGTTGGAGGCCAGAGAATTCAGTGATGTAGGGCTGCAGTGGGCACCATAGGATAGTCTCCAGCCTCCATGGTCTCTATCCTGGATGCCAGTCACACCTTCCTCCCTGGTTGTGACAACCAAAATGTCTCCAGACAAGTCCAAATGCCCCCTGGGGACAGAATCACCCCCTGATTGAGAATCACTGTGCTAGACCTGTCCTGCCTCCCTGGCTAAATGTTTCTTGAGGGGCTGTACCTTCTCCACCTGGTCCGGTGGCTTCAGCTGCCCCCTCTTCCTCCACAGGGATCATAGCTTTCATGCAGGTAGCCCTTTGCCTGTGCCACAAACAGAGGGTTGAGCAGCTGGGCCACCTTGCTCAGCAACTCAACCTCTCTGAACTCCAGCCACAGAACACTTGGCACTTCACTGATACATCAACAGCTCTTACTGTTATCCAGTGAGTCACAGGGGTTTCCGGGGGTCAGAATGTGGAGAAAGAGGGCCCCAAGCCAGCCAGTTCTCTCTGGCCCAGAGCTGTGGACGCTGCTGGTTCTGCGAGTTTGCTTTCCTGGTTCGGTGAGAATGCAATGCTATAGTGTTGAGCCAAAGCTGGTCCCCTTTGATGCTGTCATAATTATGCTGTTCTGTTTTTGCAAATAAAACAGCTTGACTTTCCCCACCAGCAGGGCCTGATTTTAATGAGCAAGAGCTGCCTCACAGCCAGCGCAGGTGCTCAGGAAGGGCAAAGTGGAGTCCTATGCAGGGCCATTGGCGTGTCCAGGCCTGGGCAGGGTGTTCGTGCTGCTGGGCGGGCCTGGGTGGCAGGTGGAGGAGAGAGCTGTAGCTCTGCCACAGGAGCCAGAGGCCTCAGGCTCCTGCTATAGACGAGACAGAGCAGGCCATGGTCGCAGAGGACCTCCACACCACCGCCATCTCCGCCGCCCCCGAAGCTCTCTTCTCCCCACGGTGTGTTCCTTTGCTGCCCCGGCTCTCCCTCTGCTCCGTCCATTCTCCCGCAACCTGTGCGGCGTGCCTGTGTTTGTGAGGCCTCGTTCCATTTCCTCTTGGGAGGCTGCAGAGGGGTTCAAGGTGGGGATTCTGAAATAAATGAAATCTTAAAAAAATAAATAAATAAAGGTGGGGTTCTGGCATCTCATCGCCCAAGTCTGGGTGATCTTGGGCGAGCATTTCACCTCCTCGTGCCTCAGCTTCTTCGTTTCTAAAGTGGGGATACTGAGAGGCGGGTCTGGCGGGACTAGATGAGGTGGTACGTGTGAAGGATGCAAGGTATGCAGGGAGCCCCTAATAAACAGCGGCTCCCACTATTGGCATTATTCTTTAGGAACAAGGAAAGGCACGTGAGCACTTGTTAATTGCCAGGCCCTGGGCTCAGCCCCGGACAATTTTTTTTCCTCCTTTGATCCCTTCAACATCTCTGTAAGGAAAGAGCTATTATTAGTCTCACAGCAGCGAAGGGGAAGCTCAGATGTGATGATGCTAAGTGACTTACTCAGGGTGACGGAGCTTAAGAGGAATCTGAACCCAAGTGTTGTCCCTGCAAAGCCTAATCACCCTGATCTTCTCCGCTGAAAGCAGATTTCCCCATAGGAAGCGGGGCTCCTCTCCAGCTGGGGTGGGCAGCAGAAATGTGGGAGACATGGAGAAGGCAATGGTGGTGGAGGTCCCTGGGCAGAGGAGGGGTTTGGCTTAAAAGGGATCAGGGGATCTGGGTGGCTCAGTCGGTTGGGCATCCGACTCTTGATTTCAGGTCAAGTCATGATCTCAAGGTCATGGGATCGAGCCCCATCTTGGGCGCCATGTTGGGTGGGGAGCCTGCTTAAGATTCTCTCTCTCCCTCTGCCACTTGTGCTCTCCTCTCTTAAGAAAAAAAAAGTTGGGGCGCCTGGGTGGCTCAGTGGTTTGGGCTGCTGCCTTCGGCTCGGGTCATGATCTCAGGATCCTGGGATCGAGCCCCGCATCGGGCTCTCTGCTCCGCAGGAAGCCTACTTCCCTCTCTCTCTCTCTGCCTCTGCCTGCCTCTCTGCCTACTTGTGATCTCTGTCTGTAAAATAAATAAATAAAATCTTTAAAAAAAAAAAAAGATAAAAAAAAATAAAGGGAAGAAGTTGCCCTTTTTCAGCTTTTGATGAAATTCCTAGCACAGTGGGCCGTGGTCTCATGACCTCTTGTTGCCAAGCTTTTATTAGTGCATAAAGTTTATTTGTATTCTGAGCCAGGGTATATATTGTTTTGGTGCTTTTGTTTGAACTTGGTTGTAGGAAAGGTAAGGAAGGCATTAAGTCACAGGAACAGATGGGCAGCCCATTTTAGAGCTGATGCCAGAGGAAGAAGGTGTGCGTATCAGGAGCTGTGAGAACGTGGCCAGGTGGTTCTGTGCACAAGTGTTAGTTCTTCCAACACTTGGCCAAAGGAGACAAAGAGAGTCATGTGGTAATTGTCTTGCTTTCTTTTAAAGATATTCAAGGCGTTGTTTTTTCTTGTACTGTGATTGTATAGTTGTATTAGTTACTTACTGTTATGTAGCAATAACCCTAAAGTGTAGACAAGCACTACGGCAGTAGAAAGGGCATTTGATTCCTGTGTAACCTGGGAAAAGTCATCTGGAAACCACCTCGATGTACCTAAAACAAATATTTATTATCTCGCAGTTCCTGTGGATTAGGAATTCGGGAGTGATTTAGCTGCATGGGCTCTGGCTTGGGGTCTCTGACAAAGTACTCACATAGGTGCTGATTAGGTCTTTTTTTTTTTTTTTTAAAGATTTTATTTATTTATTTGACAGAGAGAGACACAGTGAGAGAAGGAACACAAGTAGGGAGAGTGGGTGAGGGAGAAACAGGCTCCCTGCTGAGCAGGGAGCCCGATGTGGTCGATCCGAGGACCTTGAGCCGAATGCAGCCGCTTAACGACTGAGCCACCCAGGTGCCCCTGATGTAGGTCTTTTGTAAAAGCAAGTGGCGTAACACAAACTTTCCAAAAGTAAGGGACGGCTATATATATATATATATGGACATGCCATAATTAGCTAACTGTTTCCTCTACTGTTGTACACTTAAGCTTCCAAGTTTTTCCTATTCACAATGAGGTGTCAGTGAGCATCTTGGGAGCCCAGAGCTCATCGCGTGCCAAGGGCTGTCCTAAGTCCCTGATGTGGCTGCACCTCACTTAATCCTCCACAGCCAAGGGAAACTCAGCTAGACAATGACACTTTTACGCTCTTGTCTAACTCAGAGTGCGTTTTAAGGATGGATAATTCCCTGCTTTCTCAGTCCTAAAGTTCTTTATTCCAGTAGTGCCCCTGAGGAGTACTTGTCTTTGCTCTGCAGCAGGTTTGTGAGTGGCACTGCGAAAGAGGCATCGGTTTGAAAGGACAGGTCTTGGTAGCTTATCACCAGGCCCCCGGCAGCCTGGACACAGCAGACACGGCCCCGTAACAGACACGATAGCCCAGGTTATGTTGCCGTGACCAACTACCCCAAGACAGGGGCTTAAAACATTCATTGTGAGGCTGCGACAGGTTCTGTTGCGTGGTCAGCCACCAACCCGACCAGTTGCCATTCCAGGAGGCAAGCAAGAATGTAGTCAGTGGCCCACTGGCTCTTCAAGCCTCACCCAGAAGTGACTTGTTACTTCCTGTCACTTTTTTTTTTTTTGGACAAAGCAAATCACATTTAAGGTATGCTTAAGAGGGGAGGAGAGGTTGTTTTCTTCCATGCGCTCCAAGTGGGGAGAACTGAACGACACTGATGCCCCCCACAGGCCTTGTCGTCTGCTGACCATTTAGAGACAGTTTGACAGTCTGACAGTCCTAAGCACCACATTTTGGAACCATTAAGTCCAGGCCAGAAGTGCCTGGGCATCTGTCAGCATTCTGACCCTGAGGAAAGACCCTGGTCTCTCATCCCCCTCTTGACCATACTGTGAAGCCCAGTTGCCCTAAATTTCTGGGGCTCCAGGATATAAAGAGAACAGAGGAGTGTGGGTCCAGGGAGACAATTGGATCCCACCCATGACCATGGGTGACCGTGATGGAGCTCTGAATTCTGAACTGTATCTCCTCCAGAGGGAGTATGTGTGCCTGGGCCACTGGGCAGTAGAAAGGGCATTTGATTCCCGTGTGACCTGGGAAAAGTCATCTGGAAACAACTTCAGTGTATCTCAAAGGAGAACTGCTATACCAGCCAGAACACTAAATACTAAGGAGAAATGATTCACTGTTCATATGCAGATGTACCTGGAAAATACAATGTTGAGAGGGGAGAAAAAAAGCAAGTGACAATGACAGGTATAGTTTTGTACCATTTATGTAATTTCAAAATACATACACTAAACAATACTATACATATTGTTATTTGCATTTGATAGAGGATGGTGGGGGCCCCACAGGGGAGTGGGGAGGAGGGAATGGGTCAGAGATGGAGGCCAATGGGGCTTTGACTCTGTTTGTAATTAAAAAGTAAAAACACAGGATTAAGCATTTATCACTACTTCCTACCAGTTGTCAATTCTGAGTAGAAGGACTTGGGAGGTTTGTGATCTTACTGCTTATATTTTTTGTGATTTTAGGAAAAAAGCTTGCTCGGTCTTTCTAGGCCTCACTTTCTCCATCTCTAAAATAAGGTTGTTCAGGATGCCCGGGTGGCTTAGTTGGTAAAGCAGCTGCCTTTGGCTCAGGTCATGATCCCAGTGTCCTGGGATCGAGTCCCACATCGGGCTCCTTGCTCAGCGGGGAGCCTGCTTCTCCCTCTGCCTCTGCCTGCCTGTGCTCGCTTTCTCACTCTCCCTCTCTCACAAATAAATAAATAAAATCTTTAAAAAAAATAAAATAAAATAAGGTTGTTCATCTAGAATGTGGGTGGTTATCAGATAATAGGTTACACGGACAAATGAAATTTCAGGGGAAAAAAAATCAGCAACAGGGATGTCTGTTTTAAATTTTGCCCAGAATGGGTTTTTTAAAAAATGAATTATCGGGGATGCCTGGGTGGCTCAGTCAGTTAAGCATCTGCCTTTAGCTCAGGTCATGATCCCAGGGTCCTGGGATGGAGTCCTGCACCAGGCTCCCTGCTCAGCCGGGAGTCTGCTTCTCCCTCTAACCCTCTCCCCCCTGCTGCTCGTGAGCTCTCAGATAAATAAATAAAATCTTTTTAAAAAGATGAATTATTGGGAGAGGGGAGGGAAAAATTTTTAAAAAGGAATGATCTATTCTGATCATGATTTCAGAACAAGAAAGAACATTTTAACATGAAATTAGAAGGACACAAGCACAGAATAGAGAATTGGATAAAATTTTATTCCTGTTTTCCAAGAATAAGCACATACTGTTTAGTGAAAGAAACACATACTCGTTGCAAAACATTTGGGAAATTTATCACAAACAGAATAAAAATTACCCACCCTTATTCTCAGCACCCAGAAGGGTAATTACCATTAACATTTCAGCTGTTTCTTCACAGTATTTATTAAACATATATAGTGTATTTCTAATTTATATATAAATTCTGTTCCTTTTTTCTTATTGTAGGAGTAGTACATTTATGGAAATGTAGGAAAAAATAAACAGAAGAAAATGGAGATATTAATATTAATTAGGCTTTCTGCCATATTAATTTTTCTTATTGGACCTTGAATCAAAGAAAACTTCCACAAACAGATATTTGGAAATAATGAATAGATGATAAATGGTATTTGTTGAGTCTTCCTACATGCCAAGCCTTGTACTAAATGCTCTACAGGGCTCTACTTAATCCTCACCATAAGCCTCAGAAATGGAAACTATTATTGGCCCATTCACAGATGTGGAAGTTGAGGTTCAGAAAGGTGACATTTACATATCTTAATTTACATACCTGGAAGCCAACCTCCAGAGAGGTTAAGTCAACTATGGCAGTTCCCACTTTACTTCCAGGTAGTTTGCTCTCTGCCCGCCTTATGCCCTGAGAACCAGTGGGTAGCCTGCCCTGAGTTTGAAGTTCAGTCCAAAGTCAGTGGACAAAAGGGCAGGTCCCACAGTCAGGGGTGTGGTGGCCTGACTAGAGAGGTCTTCTCTGAGAGGTGTTCTTGTGGCTTAGCAATGGGGTCTTGAACTTGTTCTCATCAGCCAAGGCCTTGTGCTGTCCTCCCTCTGAATCACCCCCCGCCGCCCTGGGCCACTGGTCTAGGGTCGGCCCCTACCCCCACCCCACAGAGCCCCTGGGAGAGCTCCAGGCCAGCCTGCTCATGCACTGTCCTGCCTTCAGGTTTGGTCTCCAGCACCTGTCTCCCGAAGACCAGGTCAGAACACCCATCGTTCCTCTGTGTTCAGCCATGCCTGTCCTCAGGACTGCAGGCCTGCCCCGTGCCAGGTGCTGCGTGAGGGCTGGGGGTCTGGTCGGGGTCAAGAGGGACAGACCCCCACCCTCAGAGACTTTAGTCCCGGGGAGAGAGTTTTCAAGTAGCAAGAGAAAAGGCGGTAAGTGCCTGCTGTTTGCTCAGGGCACTGACTGGGGACCAGGCGAGGCTGCTAGCAATGTGCCCTTCTTTCCATCGTCAAGCAGATGAGCACAGCACATGCGTCTGGGCCTGTGGGTGCAGGTGTATGGAGGCCTGGAGCTCATGCAACCATCAGAACCTTCCTCAGGAAAAGGGGCGCAAATTGCGAAATTCTAAATAGCATGTGAAAAGAAAGCACAGCAAATAACACATTCCATAAACATGACAAAATCCAGATAAATAAAATAACACTTTTATTAGTTAACTGCCTGATACACCCTTCTTGTATTTGGGCTTAGGTTTTTGGCCCCTCCCCCTCTAAATCACTCTGTGAATGCATTTTGAGGGCCCCTCGCAGGGGAAGAATTAGGGCAAGTGAGGGCCTCTGAAAGGTTTAAGCTTCTCACTAAATCCACCCCTAGATTTAATTCTCTACACTGAATCCTCACAACAATTTTATCTTGTAGGCACTGTTATAACCCCATTTCATAGATGGAGCAACTGAGGTTTAGAAAGGAAACGGGTTGTCCAAGGTCATCTGCTCTCCACTGTGACCTTCACTCTAACCGGCCCTACACACCCATGACTCCTGGGTTTGGTAAATAAATTCAGACACATCCCCAGAGCACTTCCAAGCTAGAAGGAGAAGATCGGAAACCTGGAAAAAATAAGTGCTATTATAAGGCCAAACATATTTTGTGCCTCAACCTCCAAGCCCCTTTTCTTTCTCTATCCAGATCTTATCAACTTCTGCCTCCTCCAGGAAGCCCCTCAGGACTCCATGGGCCCACTCTGGCCTCCTTCTATTTGGATCATTAGATATGTATGTCCCTATTCTGCATGGCTTTCACGGTGGTGTGGGCCAGCATAGTTCCCCCTCTGGGATGCAGTTTCCACAAACGGAAAATGAAGTCTAAGTGTCCTTGAACTATGGAATTACAGGGTGCTGGGTTTTTTCATTTTTTTAAGAGAGCCTTGAATCCTATGTCCCAGCATCAAGGGGGCACGTCCACCCCATTCAATCTGTCACCAACCCCTGACCATTGCTCCCAGCCCCCAGTCACAGCCCGGACCAAGCTGCCATCCGCCCCCACCCCGGACTACAGCAGCAGCCTCAGTCTCCAAATGGCTGCCTAAGCAATCTTAAAGGTAGAACAGGGGCACCTGGCTGGCTCAGTTGGAGGAGCATATGACCCTTGATCTCAGGGTTGTAAGTTTGAGACTCACATTGGGTGTAGAGATTACTAAAACAAAAAAAACCAAAAAACAAAAAAACAAAAACAAACCCTCCAAAACAAAGACCAAAACCAATTACTGAAAAAAGGATAAAAATAGAATAACACAAAGAGCCCCACCATGGCTTCTGGGCTTGTGGACTGTAGCTCCTCTTTCTCTACCGCCCTCTACCCTTGCCGATTCCACTGGCCACATGGCCAGCTCTCTGTCACCTCAGGCCTTCACACATGCTGTTCTGGGACTCTCTTCCCCACCCCTCCCCAGGTGGGGTGCAGTATCTCCCATGCATCCTTTCCAGCTCAGGTGCAGTATCTCTTCTTTGGAGACACCTCGGTTTAAATGAAGTGGCAGGGAAAAGAAACTGGCGTTCCCTACTGTAGAAGGCTAGTAAATGGCCCCCAAAGCTGTCAGGCCCTAGGGGTGCCTGGGTGGCAGAGTCAGTTAAGCACCCAGCTCTTGGTTTCAGCTCAGGTCATGATCTCAGGGTTGTGAGATCAAGCCCCCCTTGGGCCTTGCAGTCAGCGTGGAGTTTGCTTGAGGTTCTCTCTCCCTCTTCCTCGGCTCCTCCCTGGCTCTCTTGCTTTCTCTGAGATAGATAAATAAATAAATCTTAAAAAAAAAAAACAAAAAAAACCCCAAAAAACCACCAATAACCCAAAAAACTATTAGGCCCTAATCCCTGGGACCTGTGTTACCTTGTTTAGAAAAAGGGTAACATTTGCAGATGTGATTAAGTTAAGGATTGGAGATTCAGGAATTATCCTGAACTATCTGGCAGGGGGTAGGGGTGGGGATGGCGGGGTGCGGAGTGGGGCTAAAATCAATCACACCTATCCTTGTAAGAGACGCAGGGACAGACTGGACACGTGCATGGAGGAGAAGGGAGCACAAAGATGAAGCAGTGAGAGATGTGAAAATGTTGGCCTTGAACACTGTAGTCACGTGGCCACAAACCAAGGAACGCCTGCAGCCCCGGAAGCTGGAGTGGATTCTCCTGTAGAACCTCCAGAGGCCATGCAGCCCTGTGAACCCCTTGGTTTCAGCCCAGTGATACTGACTTTGGATTCTGGCATCCCGGACTGTGAGTGGATAAATGTCTGTTGTTTCAGGCCACCCAGACCATAGTGATTTGTTACAGTGGCATCAGGAAACAAATACACCTACTCAGTATTCTTTCTCCCTTTCATTCTGCTTACAGAATTCTTATCTCGTGAAGGATGCCCAGCTCATCTCTTCATTTCCCAGCCTCCTTTCCAGCCTTGTGTGCATATGTGACTAGGTTCTGGCCAGTGAGATATAAGTAGAGGTTGTGTGGATTTTTGTGAAGATTCCTTAAAAGGGGATAGAGAACCAAGGTGTGCTCTTTTGATCTCCCATCCTTTGAGCTTTCTGTCTGGAAAACAAACATGAAGGCTAATGCTCCAGCAGCCATCTTGGGAACATGAGGTACAACAAAAACTTCTGCTGCTGAATTGGTGAACTAATACTAGCAGTCACTACCTTCAGACTCTTATGTGCTTATGTAACTGTCTTTAAGGTGTTACTAACAGCTGCTCAAAATGCCCACTAAAAAATCTTCCCTATTATTCCATCTCACGTCATTCAGGTAAGTCATCAGAATGTATGATAATACTTGTATTTGTGTGTTTATTTATTTAATGTCTGCTTCCTCTACTAGACTATAATTTCCATGAGGGCAGGGCCCATGTCTGTTTTGTTCATACCATAGGACCTGGCTCAGAGTAGGTGCTCAGTATGTATTCGTTGAATGAATGAATGAACAAACGAATGAACAAACAAACGCATCTCATAGTAAGGTCCCAGGCTCATTATAAGACAAAGACCACAATGCACTCCTCTCTTATTTCTAGCACAGCCCTGGGACCCAAGTGAATGTTTCCGGAGTCCCGATTAAGCAGACTGGAATACAAAGAATTGAAAGTATCTGGGCTCCAACCTGCTCTGTGGCTTGGTGACAGTGAGTGCTGCATAAAGTTGTGTTGAGAAACTCAGGAGCAGACTGGCCGTCTGGAGAAAAACAAGGAAGTCTGGGGATGGCATCCCAATCTGGGACATGAGACCCTGAGAATGGGGTGTCTGCTGAATCCCCAACGAGCCATCAGTTTGCAAGGCAGGTAGAGGCCAACTCTGTCCCACCAGGCTGTGCCCATGTTAAATTCCTGTGAGCTAAGGCTCAGATGAGGACAGAGACTTGCCTGAGGTCACCGGGGACTCTGGCAGAGCCAGATAAGGCTGCGCAGCTTCCAATCCAGCCTCTGTTCAGTGTTTTCTCCTCTGCAACCTGCCGCCTTCCAGGTGACAAGACAAAGGAGGGGCGCATGACTGGGGCTTCCCAAGTTCCCGCTAGAACATCGGCAAGCCCGGGTTCAATCTTCCCATTCACAGATGCCGTCGCTGAGGCTCCGTGAGGCTGCGGGTCCTGCACCACAAAGAGTTTGCAGAGTCTAGAAACCCGGACCAGGAGACCCCACTGTGGAGTTTTCTCACACTGGTGTCCTGTCTCGTGACCTGGCCATGGCAAATGTCACCTCCGAGCCTAGGGGCAAACGGCTGCATTCCTACTGGTGTTCTCAAGCTCCAACCTCGAGGCTGGCAGATTTAGGATTTATTGTTCACACTTTCTCCACGTGTTAGCAGTTCAAAGTGCCCGAGAATTCTGCGTGACTGACCATGCCTGTCCTTCAGGTGAGGAAGTGGAAAGCCAAGAGCATCCCATGGTCTAGTCCAGGGTCACATACAATCAGCCACGGTGGAACCAAGGCCAAGGTCTGACATGTGTCTCTTGGCCAGTGTTCAATCCCCTGCGGTTTAGCAATGACCTCCAGCAGGGCAGGCAGACAGGACAGACAGAGCCCTGGTGAAAAAGACGATGAGTATTAGCAAGCCCAAGGTCAAGGGCGTCTCCCTCCACAAATACAGCCAGTGCCTTGCGCTCCCAGAGTCGTTCTAAAACTTTTTGGTCTCAGAACCCCTTTGTACCCTTAAAGATTATCAATGGCTCCAAGGATCTTCTTTTTGTGGTCATTATATCCACCAACATTTATTGTATTAAAAATTAAAACTAAGATCTCTAATAAGTATTACTTAATGTAAAAATAACATAAACATTCTAATATAAAGAATCTATTTTATGAAAAATAATATTTTTGAGAACAAACAAACAAAAAAGATTGCAAAGAGTAGCATTGTTTTACATTTTTCCAAATCTCTTTATTGCCTGGCTTAAAAGAAGACAGCTGGGTTCGCATACCTGCTTCTCTATTTAGTCTGCTGTGAGATATGACACATAGCCTCTTGGAAAACCCCCTGTACACTCATGAAAGAATGAGAGTAAAAAAGCAAATAACACCTTGGTCTGATGGTGCAAACAATTTCAACCCCTTTCATGGATCCCCTGAAAGGGTCTCAGGGAACTCAGGAGTCCCTAGGGACCAATGCTTTAGAAACACTGGCCTACACTATTGATTTAATTTTCACTACACCGTCGGAGTACATCCTGTTGTTATTTCCATTTTTTTTTTGGGGGGGGGCTGTTATTTCCATTTTGTAGATGAGCAAAACGAGGCTCAGAGAGGTTTGAGGCTTGCTCCAAGACACACAGCCAGTGAGCAGTGGTATCAAAATCTGAACCCAAGATCATCAACTCTGGGAAAGTGAGTTCCTAACAGCAACACTGTACTGCAGCCCCTAGCTGATGGACAGATGTCGTAGGAGGAATGGATCAGGAAGGAGCAGAGGTTCTGGGGGAGATGTAGCGTGGTGGTTAAGATAATGGGCTTGGGAACAGCACCTGTACACACACCCTGGCTGTGCCCTTACATGCTGTGTAACCAGGGGCAAAGTGCTCAACTCCTCTGAGCCTCAGATACTCCTGTAAAATGTCATAATATGATATTTACATCATGCAGTCATGGGGAGGATTCAGTGTTAATTCATGCAAATTGTTTCAGTGCTCCATACATATAATATAAATCTATTACACATCTTTGAGTTGGTATAGATTTGGGAACAGGGCCGTGGACGTGGTTTTGCTGAAGCTGGAGAGAGGCAGGGGGCAGCTATGGCATTGGTCCTGAAGGCAGGGCCACGGCAGGGAGAAGATGAGGGGCCTGGAGGGTGGGGGAGGGGTTTCCAGACAAGGAGCATGTTGTTTTCAAAGGGGGGGGGGGCACAGACTGGCCTGAACCGCAGCTACTCAAGCGACCAGGACAGCAGAGAGATGCAGTGTGAGGGGAGGGCCAGCCTCACACGTTCCCAGGCACAGAGGCGGGATCCCCTGCTCAAGGCCACAGGCTTCCAATTTTGGGCCCAGAAGAGCCACCAGACCACCTCTTCTCCTGCCCTGCTTCCAGGTGTGAAGACTCCAGCTCCCTGCTTTGCTCCTCTTCCCAGCTCTAGAACATAGTCTAAACCACAGTGTTGGACGATCTGAGAACTATCTTGCCAAACCGTTCCCTCTCCCAGCTGGTAAGTGAAGCACCTGAGTCTCAGAGAGGGGACCGGATGGCCTACATCACACAGCAAGTGGGGACAAAAGGCCCAGACCAGCTGGCGTCTGACTCAGGCTGTGTCCACCGTACAACGCTGTCCTCCTTGCTCAGCAGGGACTCGCGAGCTCTGGAGCTTGACGGTCTGGTGCCAGTCTAAGCCTTGCCATTTCTGGGCTGTGTGACCTCAGGCAAGAGGTTTAACCTCTCTGTGCCTCAGCTTTCTTAGCTATAGAATGGAAATCACAATTTTACCTTTTATTGGCATACTGTGTGAACTAAAGCAAGTTGACCCACACAAAGAACACTCCCTAGCATTGGATGCCAGTAGTTACCTCTGGGAGCACATCACCACTGCCATCATGGCCCTGCTTTGTTCAAGGTCCCGGGAAGAGACGGGTGAATGAGGACTTGTGTTCTGTTTTCTACATGGAAACTGATTGACAGGGTGGTTTTGGCACACTGTTTGGCAGGTCTGGGTCTCTGTGGCCCCAGCTGGAATGGGGGTTGGGATGGGGAAGGGTCCATTTAAGAGAGATCTATTGTACCTGTAGCGTCATGACATTCCCCTGGCAGTAATGACCGTGAAAACGTGCATGGCTATTTATTGTTGTATCATTTATAAAGTAACAGTAAACACTGAGAAGCCATCTCAATGTCCTTTCCTCGCTGGGATTTTAAACATCTGGGAATAATGGTCCCACACTGGAAGCGATCCAGATGTTCTCCAGCAGGTGCACAGACCCACAAACCGGAGCAACCACACCACAGAACCTTTTCAGCAATGACAAGCGATCACCTCTAGGTCACACAACAACATGGGTCAAATCTCAAGAACACTGTGCGAGATGAAGAAGCCCAGGCGAGTGCCTCCTGATGAATCCCTTGAAATAAAATTCTGGAAAAAGGAAATCTAAGCGATAAGGGCAGGAAATAGTCCAAGGGTTGCCTGGGGCAGGATGTGGGGGCAAAAGATTGACTACAAAGGAGCATGAAGGAATTTTGGAGTAACAGAAATAGTCTAGATTTTGACTGTGGCTGGTGGTTACATGACTGTGTAATTTTTGAAAGTCACTGAAAAGTACTCTTAAAATGAGTGTATTGCACTATGTGCAAATTATACAATAATAAAATTGATTTAAAATGATGGATGGGGGCGCCTGGGTGGCTCAGTGGGTTAAGTGTCTGCCTTCGGCTCAGGTCATGATCCCAGGGTCCTGGGATCGAGCCTCGCATCGGGCTCTCTGCTCAGCGGGGAGTCTGTTTCTCCCTCCGTGTCCTCCTTACTCTGTCACTCATGAATAAGTGAATAAAAGAAAAAAAAAACTAAGACAAATGATGATTCACATACACAAGGAAAGCTCTGGATTTGTCAAAAAGAGGGCTACAACTTTGGCATCAATATGGAGAGATGTCCACGTTGTATCGTTAAGTGAAAAAAGAAAGGCAAGTGATGGGACCACCCTGGGTAAATGGGCGGCTGTGGAGAGCTCAGTGTGGGCCAGGGTCAGGCTAAGGCCACACAGGCATTACTTTATTTAAACTTGACAATGTCCATATGAAGTTTTATAGAAGAGACAACTGAGGCTCAAAGAGATGAAGTCACATAATTGGGTATGAAGCCCAGGAGCCACACCACTGGGACCTTGGACACACTCTGGGCCACCACCCTGAGCTCTATGGAGTGACTCTAATCTAGCAAATAATTGGCAATGTTAGTCTACATGCGGACAAAATCTGGAGAGATGACCCCAATCTGGGCCCAGGCATTGTGTCTGGGAGGTGGATTTATAAGCACTTTCACTTTCAAAACTATCTACTTCTATTACGTTGAACTTACTCTAATTAGCCCAAATTACTTTCCTAATCAGAGAAAGCAGTATAGATTTAAAAAAAAATACTGAAAAACATCCCTGTCCTATATCTCATCTGCAGCCTCCCCGCACCGCTCCCTCTTCTAGATGAGGCCACATGCCTGCCAAGAGCCCCAAGTTCCACTGATAAAGACAAGGGCCCACTGAGCCCCGTATCAGGCCTGAGCAGCCCTGAAGGGCCCATCCATCTGGTCCCCCCAGGGAGGGAGGGCCCTGTTCCAGAAATCAGCAGGCTCCAGGGCCCTGGAGATAAGAGGACCTTCGGGCTTGGTGGTGAGGACCAGTGACATGAGGGTCTGCAGCGGGGAGTTGGGGTGGGAAGTCAGAGGGGTTGGTAGGTGTCTCCCCGCTGGGCAGACAAGTCTGCTGAGACCCAGAGAAGGTGTGACCTACTTGGGCTATATGAACCTGGCTCTGTCTGCTGCGAGGCCCTGGGCACACTTCATGCACTCTCTGATCCTCAGGTTCCCTTGGGATCCTTTGGTTCCAGCTTGGTTCTCTTTTAGGAAGTGACCTGGACCCTGAAGCCATCCTCGATAGTCCCCAGTGTATGGACAGACAGCAGAATAGACATGATGTCCTCAGCGCCCAGCTTCAACTCTGACTGGACGTGTGGCGGCTCCAAGGCACCCTTGGGATGCTGAGCGCAGGTGCACCTGCGTGTCTGGGCATACTCACATCTGCAGGCCCCAAGGACGCTGAGCTGGGCCACCCTGGGCCAGGTCAAGGCTTGTTTACATGTCCAAAGGTCGGGCACAGCCTGCCAGGGAGGGCCTCAGCTGGTGAGAGTCTGCAGCTGTGCGCTGGGGACGCAGATAACGTGTGTCCCAGGGAGGGATGGGACAAGAGTGACCCCCAGGATGCCCTCCCTGTTAGAGGCTCTGCCAGGTCTGCTCCTGCAGGCCCTGCTTGGGATGAGCTCTACCTCCCCTGTGAGCTTAGGGGCACCCTGGCGACCACTTAGCTCTGTTTCCCTGAGCCTCTGCCTGCTTGGTACCACCCACCCCTTCCCTTACGCTGCTCTGTGCCTTCACCTCCTGGAGCCTCAGCGGCTTCGTCTGTGCAATGGGGGACAATCAGATAGGGTGCAGAGTGGAGCACGGGGGCTGAGGTGGGGTGTTGCCAGATGAGTGGGCAGGTCACCCCTCTAATTTTAGGGACAGCTCCACATTCTGGAAGCCCCCGCTGCACTGTAAGGAGGCCTAGGAATACCACCCCCCCTCCCCCACCCCGTCTGAGCCTGAAGTCACAGGGTGGGGCCTGGAAGTCTGCCTCCCTTTCCATGTTCTCCCCCACCGCCTGCAAATCCTACCTTCTCCTTGGAGCCCATTGTCCCCTCTCCTGGCCGGGTCACCATATGTGTTACTCAGCTAACGTCACCGGAAGCCCAAAGGCAACCTAGAGGGCTTCCAGGATGGGTGCAGTGCTGGGCTTTGCACACTGCAACCTAAAAGACCAGTACCCAGTGCACACAAAGGGCGTGTGCGCTCAGCCACAGTCTCTGCCCAGGAGGGGACATCTTCTCTTGTCTTTCCCCCAGGACAGCCTTGCTTGCACAGACTCTTAACTACTCACCATCAAGGAAGGAGGAGGCTCAAAAACTGACCAACAATTCTTTATATTAAACTGGCAGAAAGCGTGAACACGGACCACCTCCCGGGGTTGGGGATACAGAGGAGACCGGCTCCGCCCTCCCTCAGCGTGGGTGAGAATGACGATGAGCACAGTACCCAGGGGGGTGATAAATATCTTTACCAACACACAACCACATACACAACCCCCACCCCAGGGGTCACATTCCTGGGAATCCACAGGACAGAACCCTCCTCCCCCTGCAGAGTCATCTGTTCATGCGTGTTTGTGAAAGCTTTTGGGGAGGGGGTGGGAAAAAGCAAAAACAATGTTGGAAGTATTTCATGTGACCGTCCACAGTCAGTTATTAGCCACACATTGTGTGACCCAGCCACCCTGTGGAATACCAAGGCGTGGAGTCCCTTGGAAATGTTTCCAAAATTCACCGCAGGTGAAAGAAGCCAGTTGAAGACTTCAGGAACTCTGAAAACCATACATACGTGACTTAAAGCTACTTACCCTTTCTTAATGAATGCATATGGCACCTCAAGTATATTACCATGGAAAGTTCTGGAAGGAGTTACAACAAATGATTGATGCATGCCGTTTCTAGCTGCGTGAACTTGGGGAAGGACAGCTTGGACTGTTTCCCCCTTTTTAAAGCAGGTAATAACAAACCTCATAGGGTTGTGATGAGCATCAGTATAACTAATTATTGTAAATCATTTGGGCACTTAACAAGCAGTCCATAAATGTTTAGGGAAGTAAAGCAGGAATCAACTTTCAGCCAAACAATTGTATTTTCAAGAGTCAATTTTCAGTGCTGGAGGCTCGCCTGCCTGTCTTTGCTGCCACCTAGTGGTCCTAGTGAGAAAGTACACATTGGAATGCATTCTCCCTTCCTGCCTTCATTCACTCCAGTCCCGTTTATCAAGGGTCCAGAAGATGTTAGACACACACCTTGGAGCTGGACACCGACAAGCTCGAGAACGGTCCCACGCTTCTGTGAGACTCAGCTTTCTCATCTCAAGAGGGGGGAGTAATAACAACACACTTCATACCATTGTGAGGATCAAACACAATAATTCATGCAGAGCACTTAACACTGGCTCCGACACAAAACAATGTCCGAGAAATGGTAATTATTGGTATTTACACACAGATCTCTTTGCTGCTTAGGAAAGCAGTATTATATCCATTTCACAGAGGAGGAACTTGAGGCTCAGAAAAGTCAGGGGAACTTGCCTGAAGCTACTTGGCTAAACCAGTAACGGCTAAGATGAGAATCCAAGTCTGGCCAGGAGCCGCCTCTCCCGGCTTAGGATACCATTTCACATGCTCATCTGAAAAGGAGCTGTAGGGCACAGGTTTTGTTGTTGTCTTTAACGACCAACGACCACTTGTGCCTGAGTTTTAGATTCCACATACCAGGAACTTAAAAAAAAAAAGTAATACCTAGATGTAGATTGACAATTGCTCTATAACAAATTGCTTTAAAGCCTCTTTTGTATCCTAGATGCCCTACTGCCCCTAGTCCAGCCCACAGCTGGGCTCTAGTAATCTTTTTTTTTTAAGATTTTATTTATTTGACAGAGAGAGAAGGAACACAAGCAAGCAGAGTGAGAGGAGAAGCAGGCTTCCCGCTGAGCAAGGAGCCCAATGCTGGGATCATGACCTGAGCCAAATGCGGATACTTAACCGACTGAGCCACCCAGGTGCCCCTGGGCTAATCGTAAGGGCACTAACTGGGAAATGACCTGCTTCCAAGGTCATGTGGCAGTTGCTGGCAGGATTCATTCTCAAGGACAGGTGGACTGACATCTTCCCAGCTGCTGGTCAGAGGTCACTGACCCCCAGCTCCTGGCCACACCACCAATTTCTCCCACGTGGGAGTTTGCTTCATCAGAGTGTAAAGCAGGGCATGAAGGCAAGAAAGAAGTCACAATCTCCTGTAGCCTCATCGTGGAAGTGATGCTTGCTGCATTCTGTTTGTTAGAAGGGAGTCACTGGGCCCAGCCCGTCCTCCAAAGGAGGGGAGAACACAGGGGCTTGAATATCAGGAAGAAGGGGTCATAGAGGGCCGTGCTAGAGCCTCTTCGCCACACCAATTACCCACTTAGAAAATCAGTTCCCACCCCTGGCTACCATAATCTCACAAATGAAACAGACCCTTTTACTATTCGTCTAGGTACAGGGGGAGGGTTTCAGAATAAAGGATAGTCCTTGTGGGTGAACACATGTGGCCCCGTGTGAAATGCACACATGGTGCCAATTTTTTTCACTCTGCAGAGCCCTGGTGCCTGGCGCAGCCCCGGGAACGTCCTGCCCGGAGGGGGAGAGCATACCAGCTCAGGGAAGTGGAGAGAGGAGGGATGGGGCTGGCCTGAGCATGGCCAGGGCCCACACAGTGCCCAGCACCCCCCAAACTGGCTGGCTACATGAGTGAAAACATCAGTGAAAAACCTCGTGGAGAAGTGTCACATATGCCTGCAACTCCCACACAAGGAAACACAGCCCTGCAAGGTTAAGTGACAGTGGGGTCTAAGGTTTCAGGCTAGAAAGGACATTATATTTGTAGGGTGCTTTCTTCGCCACAAGTCCCTTCTGCATCCATTAGCTAAATGGATAGTAGGAAGAAGATTGCCACTTCCGGCGTTAGTACTGAGCAAACAGGTCCAGAAAGGGGGTGACTCAATGTGGTTATGGGAAATGGACCCAGGGGAGGCCCAGGGAAGTTTAAAAAAAAAAAAAAAAAAGCAGCAAGGGGTTATTGAGCAGGATGGGTCTGATCTCGGGTCACTTGGCTAGTCTCCCAGATTGGGGGGTATCGTCAATCCCAGGGGGGTGACTCTGGTGTTGGTGCTCTCTGACACTCAGCCAAAGCCACCAGCCGTCCTCATCTGCAGCAGGTGGCAGGCAGGATACCCTTGAGTCAGAAGGCCCCAGTGCCAAGGCAAGAGACCCTCCAACAAGCAGCCAAGTCATCCCCAGAAACACAGAGCTTTTTCCATGGCCCCTTTGGTTGGGCCAAACCTGCCCCATCCCAGCCCCTCCTCCGCCTGGTCCCCTGTGTGCCTCTGCTGGTGCTGTTTTCCCACTTGGCCCTTTTGCTTTATTTTTATTTGTATTCTTTAAAAAGAGTTTATTTATTTATTTGACCGAGAGAGAGCACAAGCAGGGGGAGGGGCCAAGGGAGAGAGAGATGTAGACTCCCCCCTGAGCAGGGAGCCCTCTGTGCGGCTGGATCCCAGGACCCTGGGATCATGACTTGAGTCGAAGGCAGATATTTAACCAACTGAACCACCCAGGTGCCGCCCACTTGACCCTTTTAAACTGCATATCATCTGGTTTAGTTACACCCTCCCTTCTTGAGGAGCATCCCCTGGGGCTCCTCTCTGCACTGCCCCCAGCCCCCAGCTGAGCACTTGACCAGTGACAGCCCTGGTGTAAAATGGCCACCTCCGTCTGGGATGCATTGTACCCGGGAGTAGCCACTGTCAACGCACACACCAAATCCCGAGATGAGATGCTACAGTCATCCCTTTCTACAAAAGAGAAAACCGCCGGGAACCGAAGGTTGATGAACGTGGCAGAATCGCGCAGCTAGTACTTGGTGCCACAGCTGAACGGTGGGGGGGCCACATTTTAAAATCCTTCCTCCGGCATGCAAGGCACTGGGCTGACTGACACTTTCATAGGCATCACCTCCCTGAACTGCCAGCACACGGTGGCCCCCGTCATTAAATCTGCTTTACCTGCGAAGGCACGAAAGCTTCACTGGGCCAAGAGACCTGCCCAAGTGTGTCGGGATGGAGTGTGGACGGAGCCTGCAGCTGGGTCTTCAGCAGAACCCGTGGGCAGGGGCACCTGTTCACTACACGATTAGCAGCCAACTCCTGCTTTTGGCTCCTTTGGTGGCGGTTGTTACTGCTTCCCTGGGTGTGTGCCGTGGCTGACGGTGGGAACCCTGGAGTCAGCTTTATAAAGGCAATTAGAAAACTTCAAGGAAGGATGTCAAACAAAACAAAAAAAATCTGATAAATGGCAAGATAGATCACCACCATCGATGAAAGAAGTCAACTCTTCCCAGTTTAGCAGTGCAAAGGAATCCCATCAAAACACCACTGAGTTCTTCTGCAGGATTTAATACACTTATTTTAGAATGACACGGAAGAGTGAACGACCATCAAGAAATTCATGGAACTGGAAGATCTGAAAGGGATACTCCTCTCAAATAGCAAGGCTGAGTGTAAGGGCTTTTCATCTATAATTAAGAGAGTACTGCTCCGGGAATACAGATTAAGAAAAGGAAAAGCATCAGGAAAACCAGTCACCTTTCACCACTTTGGTCATGAAAGAAACATAGATTAGAACAAGATCACCTTTTATACCTATCACTCTAGCAAAGACGAAGAACAATAGTTTCCAGTGGTGGGGGTTAAATGGGGAGACCGAGGCAGACCCTTTCTACGCTGCTGTGTGCGTGTGTATGTCGGGGGGACTGAGAATGAGTCAAAACTTCTGGACAGAGATTTGATAATATTAAGATGTAAGGGGCCATGCTCTCCCACCCAGAGGCTGTTCCTCCAGAATTTATCCTTATGCCATGAAAGCTGTCTCTCACAGCATTGTTTAGAATAGGAGAATGTTGGAAGCTGCTTACATGTCCATCCATGAGGGAATTTGGTGAAATCAATTATGGTATGCCCATACAACACCAGATCATAAACGATTAAAAACGAAAATACAGCCCTATAGCACTGATACAGATTTCTGAGTAAATACCAAAGATGGCCTTAACCCTACCACTCAGAAATAACGATCGGTAAACATTTTGCTTATATTTTCCCAGCCTTTTTCCTGCACATGCCCACACAATATTTAAAGATATGGAATCATACCATATGTTTTACTTCATAACCAGCATTTTGCTTAACTATATATCGAATACTGTAATTTTTTTTCAAAAAGCGTAACGATATGCTAAAAAAGCTACCTTAATCTTTAATGCGGCCAGGTGCCTTCTCATGTAACCATGCACACATCACAGGTAAAACAAACTCTCTGTCCCTTCCTCCCTAGAAACCACCCTGTTGCGCGTTCATTTTTGCAGATCTTCTCCCAAACTTTTCAAGCTATTCCTACTCATATACGTGTACATGCAGACGCGGAATTCTGGATTTCTCTTTCTCCATAGCTTGGTTTTGTAGATTAGCAATGGGACTGGGAACTCGGTGGGGAACCAGATAAAGCTTACTATTTCATCTGTTGTCTTCCACTCCGTTTTCTTACCATTCAACAGGAAAAAAAGAAACAACAAACACAAGCATAAAGCACTGGTAAGGAGGGAAGGGGGGAAGGGAGGGAGAGAAAAGGGAAACAAGAATCTTCCGGGTTGAGGGGCGCCTGGGTGGCTCAGTTGGTTGGGCTGCGGCCTTCAGCTCGGGTCATGATCTCAGGGTCCTGGGATCGAGCCCCGCATGGGGCTCTCTGCTCCGCAGGAAGCCTGCTTCTCTCTCTCTCTCTCTCTCTCTCTCTCTCTGCCTGCCTCTCTGCCTACTTGTGATCTCTGTCTGTCAAATAAATAAATAAAATCTTAAAAAAAAAAAAAAAAGAATCTTCCGGGTTGCAAAGATTGTAAAGCTCCCTCGACTGCCGCTAGAGGGAGACAACGAAACACAGAAGAGGGTCCGCCGGCGCCGTGAGCGCAGCCTTCCCCGGTATTCCAGCGTTTTCTCGCCCCTCCCCCCACCGTGGCGGCTTTTCAAACGCGCGCCATCTCCTCCTTCCGATTCGGGGCTACGAATCTTTGCGGGGCGTTCCCCTGGAGGAACGGGTCGGCGGAGGCGCGGCCCAAGTCCGGGGAAGCGGGTCGAGTGCCCCAACTGCGTGCAATCTCGAGGACCCCTACCTCCCGGGTCCCCAGCTTCAGGCCTTGGGGTTTGTCGCCCCCGTGTGGCGGCGTTTGTTAGCGCGCCCAGCTCGACTCCGCGCGCTCCGAGGTGCCCCTGGCGGAGAACAGCTCGAGGTCACGGTGATCGTGGCGCTTCCAACACACCCGCTCCGAGAAATCCCCCCACTTTCCAGGCTCCCCAGAGTGGGTGTGCGGGGAGAGGGGAGATACTGAACGCCACCGGCCAGGCACGGGGGAGCTTCCAGTCTTAGCCAGAGAGAACAAGTTCGTCCGCACGCAGTTAATTTCCACCTGTGGCACGTGCCCAGCTCGGTGCTGACCGTACGGGTGTGTGTCCGTGGGGGAGGGAGAGTGCGACAGAAGATGGGACTCCGCCTCTGTCCTCCACCTGTCCAGCGTGTCTGCCCTCTGATCCCGGGGCCTGGCTGACCAGTCCCGGCCAGCCCCCTCCCCCCACCTCCGGGACAGGCAGCAGCAGCAGCAGCAGCAGCACGCCATCGGGGAGGTGTCCTAGGACGGCGGAAATCGCCCTGGGCGGGGATCCCTGAAGGCTGATTCTCAGCCCAGCCTGACAGCTCCTTGCTGTGGGACCTTGCTTGGGTCTGGCCCTCATCTAGGTCTCTGGCTCTGGCTCCCTGGAAGATCCCCTCAGATTTCACACGCCTGCCCGTGTTGCCGCTCACCTGGGTGATGATTTCTGGAAGCAACTTTGGTCGCTCCTTGGACTGGGTGTTCCTCCTGGTAAGGCATCTGAGCAGGGTCTGCGCTGTCTCCTCGCCGCAGGGGGCATTTGTTCCCGGAGGGAAGGAGGAGGAGGAGGGTCAGACCCTGCCGCCTTGCTGTTCTGAGCAGAAACCCAGGGGCCTGCATCAGGCTCCACCTCTGGGGAGGGTGCGCCCACCTCCCTGGGCTGATAGGAATTCCCCCGAGGAATTCTCACTCAGCGCCTCAGTGCTCAGCTTAAAGTGATTTTCTGGATTAGAGGCCAACATTTAAGAACATTCCCACCTTCTTTCGTGAATCTCCAAACTTGGCTTCCCTTGACCTTGACTTCCTAGGGGTGGGCTGAGGAGTGGCTGCCCAGAGCAGGTGCTCCTTGGGGGGTTGGTGAGGGGGATGAGGCTCTGGGGTGTCCCCAGGCTGCTGGTTTGCTGCCAAACACCCCCTGCCAGCCCTGGACACCACCCACATGAGCTGCCTGGCCCTGTGGGCCCTGGGGCCCCTGGTCTGGCCAGGCAACTTCTCAGAACAGGGACAGCATCTGTATCCCCAGTGCCAGCACTGGGCCTGGAACACAGTCATAACACAGTGACCATTGGTTGAACAAATGAATGAGTAAACACACCTTTCTGACTTTAAATGTACATCCCTCACCCTGGCATTCAAAGCCACCTTGATCCCATCCAAAGCTACCGAGGACGATGACAGTGACACAGATGGAATAGGATCCCAGTAGCCTGTGTGTGACTTTGCAGCCCTTTATAAAATCCCACTTAACTCCTGTCCGTAGGCCTTTGGGGTCTGTTCTATTTCCTCCCAATTCGCAAATGAGGAAGGTAAGGCTAAGAAAGGTAAAGGGATCTTCCCCGGGATCATGGGAACCATGTGAGATGCTAAATGCATCTGCTAAAATGCAAAATGCAGCTTCCCAGCACTCCTTCTTCAGGATTTCTGGCTGTGAAGGCTAGGGAACCCACATCACCACATGCAGCCCAAGGAGATCTGATGTGCCAGCATGTTTGGGATCCTTGCCTGTTCGAAACGCAAACAGAAGCCCTAGAAAAGCCTCTGTCCCCCTAGGGACCTGGGAGACTTCAGGCAGAGATGGGGCATTTGTCCCCTTACAAATTTACCCATCCACAGACCCCTTGCTGGGCACGCAACATGAGCAGAGCAGACCCTGCCCCTGCCCCTGCCCTGGAACCTTCAAGCCCAGTGGAGAACATGGAAAGTCATCAGTCCGCAGTGCAAAATGTGCTCTGAAAGAAAGATCTGGAGAGGCAGGAGAAGCGGCCAGAAAGCCCAGATCCTGCCTGGGGCCTCAAGGAAGCTGAGCTTTGAGGGAGAAAAGGAAGTAGAAGCTGGCGGATCCCCCCCACAGGCTGGGGTGTGAGGGTCGGACATTCGGAGTACAGAGAAGGAGGGCACAGACGATGTTGTGTTCCCTGCCATTTATACTGCCTTATGGACTCCTGAAGCAAGTCATGTCCGGTTTCCAGGCCTCACTCTCTGTACCTGTGAAATGGGTGCAGTGGGTGATGTGAGGAGACTGGACAAGATTTTATCATCTCTTGTTGATGTGGAAAGGGAATGGGAATCAAGCCAGGGAGGGGCTGCCTTTGTTCCCCCTCTTTCTGGCTGGGCAAAGCTTAACACTGCAGGCCCAAGGCAGGCGGGTTCTCCCGTTATCGCCATAAATCTCTCCCTGGTCTTGGGATGCTGATTAGCACTCCTGGCAGGGAGTTCACTCGGGTTTGCTTTCAGCCCCTGGCAGGCTGTGCCAGAGAGGCTGCCCCCCGAGAAGCTCCTTCGGCTGGCCTGGCCCGGGGTGCTGCCCTCGGCCAGGCCACGGAGAAACCCTGACCACTCCCAAGCCCCTTCTGACATTTACGAGGTGCTGCTGAAGGGGGGCCTCCCCAAACCTTGAAGGAATGTTAATTGGCTTAAGCTGTTGTCTATGCACGGGCTGGGGCCCAAGTTATGACTGTTTTATTTTTATTTGTTTTCCTCTAGAGGCGCCTGGGTTGGGCTGGATGACTGGTGGGCCAGCTCTCCGCACTGAAGCCAGAGACGGGAAGGGGCTGGGGTGTGATGGGGGGGGGGCGGAGGACCCTCAACGTGTCCCCAGCTCCCACTCAGCTTCTCCCTCTTGCTGGGGTCTCCACGCAGAGACAGGGTACGGGGAAGTTCTGGAAAGGGAATGAAATGCAGAGGGGACAGACAGCAGAGTTTGGGTGTCATACCCACGAAGGACGAAGAGCTGCTCTGCCCTCCTGGGTCGCATGGCCCCAGAAGGTATAACCTGTCTGATACAGTCATATTAGACTTTCTTTAAGTGCTGGCCTGAGGAATAAAGGAGAAAAGGAGTCTTCTCAGCACACAGTGCTTACAGTTATAAGAAAGGCCGTCTCTAGGGTGGGGACAAGGCAGCCACCGCGTGAGTCACAGCTGGATGGACCCTTCCAGAGAGTCTGCCTTACCATCCAGAGGGAGAAGCAAGCCCAGACAGGGAAGAGGATGCATGTGGAGTCCTTTGCGGCAGATGTGACTTGGGAGCCAGGCCTCTCCTCAATGTCCAGCAGAGTCTGAGGGAGTGAGCTCCCAGAACCTGGAGGGGGGGTTGTCACACTGAAAAAAATGACATCCCACTGGCTTCTCCCCAGAAGATACTCTATGAGTTCTTCACTCTACAGAGAAGAAACGGAAGTCCAGGAATTGTAATAGCAATACTGCTGCTAATAAGAAGAATAGCTCTAATTTATTGAGCACTTACTGAGTATCAGACCAGGGGCCAGGCCCTTTTCATGCATCCATCCAGTATATACTTATGCAGGGGTCAGTCACTGAGCTGGGTGCTGGGCTGGGTGCTGGTGATGTGACAGCGGATTAAACAGAGCAGGACCACCTGCAAGTTATAAGTGGGGAGTGGGCTTGGGAGGGACACAGGAAATAAGCAAGTCAACAAGCCATGCAAACTGGGGAAGCTAGGGGCAGGAACAGAGAGCAAATGTGACCCCTTCCGGAAGTCAGGGAAGTGACATGGGCTCAGACCCAGAGAGATCTGCCTCCCCATCTGATGAACTAGGAAACCGAGACTCCCACAAGTAAGGTAGGTGGCTAAAGGTCACCTAAGCTAGTGGGCGGAGGTGCCCAGACATCAGTTTGCTCCCAGTGGTTGGCACCTGTTCTGTGCCCGGTCTGTGGGTCTCCATGGACTCCTCTATCCTTACACTGAGTGCTTCATCTTGTCGCTCACGAGAAGACTTTCAGAGTCTGGCCTGGGACTTGGGCTCTGACTCCTCACCCAATGCCGTGTTTCTTCCTCAAGATCTAGCCAGGAGGGACACCTGGGTGGCTTATTCAATTAAGCGTCTGCCTTCAGCATATGTCGTGATCCCAGGGTCCTGGAATTGAGTCCCACATTGGGCTCCTTGTTCAGCAGGAAGAAGCCTATTTCTCCCTCTGTCTGCCACTGCCTCTGCTTGTGCTTTCGTGCTCTCTCTCTCTGACAAATAAATAAAATCTTAAAAAAAAAAAAAAAAAAAAAAGATCTAGCCAGGAGCTCTCCAGCAGCAGTTCAGAGACCCCAGTGACCCCAGTGACCCAGAAAGAACCTCTAGGTGAACTTCTCAGACATCAGGTGCTTCTGACAGGACCACAAATTCGAGATGCTATGTGAAACAACAACTTCACAATGGGGCTCTAGCCTGAGCAGAAACTTAGGAAGTTTAACTAAAGCCAGCCCTCATTTAATCAGGGGTCTCATCAAAAGGAACCCTGGTTCTCCCCTACTTCTCTGGCAGTTTTGTGTGTGTGAGTGTGGGTGGGGTAGGAGGTCTCTGGGGTTCTTCTGTCAGCCTGTGTGTCTCCCAAATGGGAAATGTCCCCACCAGGAACCCAGGCTCCCCAGAGGGGCATGTCTGAGCACCCCCGGGCCCTGGGAACCCCTGTTACAGAATTTACAGCATTCAACCTGCCCAAAGCCTGTCTTAGTGCTCGCACTGTGAGACCTGAGTTCCTGGACAAGGGGATAGCCCACCTCACTCTCAGACAGCTTAGTAAAGTCAAGGTAACTCATTTCTTTTTCATTGTGAAAATTTCCAAACATATACCAATGCAGAGAGTACAGTGGGCATCTAAGTACCATCACCCAACTTCAACAACTCTCTGCCCTTGGCGAACTTCCTCTCTCCTTCCTTCTCCACCTTTAATGCTTTTTGTGTGGAGTGCTATAAAGCCAATCTCAGGAGTCATGTCTTTCACTTCTAGATTCCTCAGTATGCATCTGAAAAAAGAGACATAGTTTCTTACGTGACCACAAAGTGGTTGTTGCACTCACCAAAATTAAAATTTCCCCCTTATTCAGTTGCTTTATACAAACGAAGGTCCATACGATGAGTAGGTCTACTCATCGTATTTATGAATTTTTCTTAAATATTTAAAAAAGTCCTTAAAAATAAGTCACAATTTCCTTTCTTCGCTCCCCCAGTCTTCATGACACTGATTTGAATTTAACTCATTCCAACAAATATTTATTGAGTGAAATATTTATTGAGTGCCTGGCTGCTTTCTCTACCAGGGACTACGCTTAATGTTTTGTTATTATTAACAGTAACAGTGGTTGCCCTTTCTGTAGTTACTATGTGTCAGGCTTTGTGTTAGCATTTTGTATATTTGGTGTCAAAATCCCCCAAGACAGAATTTATTGTCTTTATGTTCCTTGTATTGTAGCTGACCTCATGGAGACCAGAGAAGCAAGTAACCAAGGTCACACATCTAGCAAGTGGCAGATTTGGGTTTTAAACCAAGTAAGTACCGATGGCTCCAGAGTTATTTTTATCCCTGCCTCCGGTGATGCACAGAGGGAAACCGCATCCTTAGTCAGAAAGAATTGGGGGGGATGCTTGTGAAAAAGCCTGGTGAGGTGCTCCCCCACGGTCAGGATGAAAGACTGTGCCTTTACCGTGATGTGCGGGAATAAATGCTGCTTCCCCAGACCATGTGCAGTGGGGCTTCAATAAGGGAAAAAAAGAAGGGAGTTGGACACTGGGAGTTGGACAGTGCATCTGAACATGGAGCTTTACAACGAAGTTCACACTGTGTATTAATCAAACTCTTCGAGCTGTTAAGGACAGAAATCCAACTGTAATGGGCTCAAGCAAAAATTATTTAATTATTTATTGGCTCAGTTAGCTGAAAAGTTGTGGGGCGGGGGCACATAGCTTCAGGCACAGCTAGATCCAGAGGACCAACAAAGTGAGCATCATCATATATGAAGCACCAAGGCAAACTTTTTTTTTTTAAGATTTTATTTATTTATTTGAGAGATAGAGCACATGCACAAGCAGGGGGAATGGCAGGCTGAAGGAGTGGGTGAAGGAGAGGGAGAAGCAGACCTCCCGCTGAGCAAGGAGCCCCATGTGGGGCTCAATCCCAGCACCCTGGGATCAGGACCTGAACCAAAGGCTTAATGACTGAGCTACCCAGGTGCCCCAAGGCAAACTCTTTATAGTGATCCTCATAACATCTTCCCAAATAAGCATCACCACTTTCCCATGCTACAGTTGAAGAAGCTGAGTTCCAGGGAGATTAAGTGACTTTCACAAGGTCAATGCAACTGGCAAGTGGTAGAACAGGAACTCAAAGCCAGTTCTGTCTGGAATTTGATTCCAAGGCTGGACCTTTTGCCACTAGACAAACTCTGGCTCCCTGACTTATGGAAGGCCCTATGACTACGCTAGAAAGCCCATGGCAAGTCCTGCTGAACAGATCTATGACCACAAGCAGCTGCCTCCTAACCCAGCTTCCCGAGCCCCCCAGCTGCGGAAAACAAGCACTCTAATGCCAGCCATTCCTAATCTCTGCTAACCACGATACTTCTCTTTGTTCTTTAGGGGCATGATGTTCTGGGGGATACAAAGGGGCTTCCAGTTTGCCCACCTTCATCTGTTGATATGTCTAACAAATATTTATTGAGCAGCTACTGTGTACCAGATGCTGGTGCTAGGTGCTTTCCGTATTGTGACTCAAATCAGCCCCGGGAGGCGTCAGTCCCCGTTGCTTCTACCTTACAGATGAGAAAGGCAAGCTGGGAGCTTGCCCAAGTTTGCGTGGCTGGTAAATAGCAGAACTGCTGTTTGAACCCAGGTGGGCTGACCCAGAGCCTGTGGGTTCTGTTCAAAGAGCTGACAATCAAACGGGGAACTGGAGACATGAAAAGACAGTTGTGAAGGGGAAACAGGAAAAAGGAGTGTGGAGTCAGTGGGGTATGGCCACCCTCCGCTGTGCTGTGCTGGAGTCAAACAGGACCGGTGGGTGCTGACTTGTAGATGTGTCTCCTCAGTATGCTACTGCTGGAAAATCAATTCGTGGAATAATAGACACAGTACGATACCACTTATGCAAAACAAAATACTGTAGTCTTAATGCATCGAGACACTTCTGGGGAAAAAACACACACCAAACAGTGGGACTGGTTGTCAAGAGGACTTAGCATCTACCTGCAGTGTTCTCAGTATTTACAAGGAAAATGTGTTTATTTTAGAATAATATAATAATAATTTAGAAAATAATAAACTAGACAATAATAATTTAGAAAGGACAGTCGACATGATGTGTTATATACGCTAAGAGAGAGGGAGAAGCTCAGAGTACTGGGGATGCCCAATGCAGTTAGGAGGAAGTGGTCATCAGGGAAGGGAGGGACCCTTGCTTCCTTGAGGAGGGGAGACTGAGTTGAGTTTTGAAGACTGAATAGGTCTCATCACCATAGAAACCTGGACAAAAATTGTCATAAGCAGTGGGAATAGTATGTGCAAAGACCCAGATGGGAGATTGAACATGATGCAGAAAGGACCAGGTTAACCCTTCCTAAAGCATATCACCTGGGATGAGGATTAAAAATGCAAATTTCCTGGGGTGTCTGGGTGGCTCAGTGGGTTAAAGCCTCTGCTTTCAGCTCAGGTCATGCTCCCAGGGTCCTGGAATCGAGCCCCATATCGGGCTTTCTGCTCAGCGGGGAGCCTGCTTCTCCCCACTCCTCTCTCTGCCTGCCTCTCTGCCTACTTGTGATCTCTCTCTCTGTCAAATAAATAAATAAAATCCTTAAAATAAAATAAAAATGCAGATTTCCAGACCTCACTATAGACTCTATGATGGGTCCAGGAATCAGCATTTTGAAAGACTCTTTAGATGCACTAGTTTTTTTTTTTTTTTTCAATATGCAAAAATCAGTTGTATTTCTACACACCGGCATGGAAAGATTGAAAAGGAAATTAAGAAAAATAATTCCACTTAACAACGGCATCGTAAAGAATAAAACACCGGGAGCACATTTAACAGAAGCATAAAACATCACTGAAAGAAATGGAAGGCCCAAATAGAAAGACATCCTATGTTTATGGGACATATTCCCCCAAATTGTCTGCAAATCCAATGCATTGCCTACAGAATCAAAGCCAACTCCTTTTCAGAAAATGACAAGCTGATCCTAAATTCATATGGAAACACCAGGGACCCAGAATAGTCAAAACAATCTTGAAAAGTACGAAGTTGGAGGACTCACGCCTGCTGATTTTAAAATTTACTACAAAGCTATAGTAAAAACAGTGTGGGACTGGGAAAAACAGAGACATTTCCCCAGAAGAAATACGCAAATGGCCAGGAAACCCATGGAAAATGCCACCATCATTTAGCCACCAGAAGACATGAATCAAAACCACAGTGAGGTGTCACGTCCCGCACAGTAGGATGACTAGTAATCAAAAACGAGGACTGGAGAGCACGTGGAGAACCTGGAGCTCTCCTCTCGTGCCCATGGGAATGGCAAATGGGGCAGCCTCCATGGAAAACAGTTTGGTGGCTCCTCAAAAAAATCGAACATAGAATTACCATATGATAAAGCCGTTCCATGTCTGGGTAGAGAGCGGAACAACGGCAAGCACGGACTCCAACGGATTATTTGTATGCCCATGTTCACAGCTGCATTATTCACAACAGCCAAGAGGGGGCAGCAGCTCAAATGCCCATCAGTGGATGAGTGAACAAATATTATGTGGTATACGCAGCCGTGCAGAGGAATATTATTACGCAGTAAAAAGAAAGTGCCAAAACAGGCTACATACGGATGAACCTTGAAAACATTAGGACAAAGGAAAGAAGCCAGACATGAAAAGTCACTTGCTGTACAGTTCCATTTATACGAAATGTCTGGAACAAGCAAATCCATAAAGACAGAAAGTGGATTAATGGTTGCCCAGGGCTGGGAGGTTTGGAGGGAAATGGGGAGTGATTGCAGAGGCGGTGAGGGTGTCCTGGAATTAGTGGCGATGACGGTTGTGCAGCTCCCCAGATATACTAAATACCACTAAAGTATACATGTTAACAGGGTATGTGAATTTGGTTTCCATGAAACTATAGGGTTTTTTTGTTTTGTTTTGTTTTCTTTTAAGTGCCTGTGAACCACTGGGAGAAAAGGGTCTGGAACTCAAGGCTAGGATGGAGATTGGGGGCTCTTAACCTGGGGGTTAGAGGCAATGAGGGGATCTAGGAAGAGGTTCCAGGAAGCCCTGGCACGAGGAAATCCCATGGCCAGTGGTGTAGGGGTACGTGGGCATTTTTCTAGGTTACGCTGTGTCCTGGTGGGGTCTCTTACTCTGGTAAGGTGCAGGTAGGACGTTCGTTGCCCAGGGAGAGACAGGAGGAGCACCACTGAAGCTGGGGGAACGTGAGGAGGTACACTGACTTGAGATCTCCACTCTGAAACCTAGGGAACGTTTAGTTCGATACCATCATTTTAAGTAAGAGCAAACTGGAGTCCAGGGAGAGGAAGAAACGTGCCAAAGGTTACAAGGCAGTTAGTGGCCGGAATGGGGTCTCTGGACCATTGTATCCCCAGCAAGCCCTTCCTAATCATGCTCTCTACACTGAACTTTCTACCATGATGCCCCCCTGTCCCCCTGATACCCTAGGGGGATTTTCCATTGTTTTGTTTGAGCGGCCGCTGTCCCCCTGAGTGGTGGGTCAGTGCAAGTCCCTGGGGATGAAAATACTAGAAAGCAGCCATTTAGTTATTGAGGCCATTTGATGAGACACTTCCCATGCTTTCTCTCAGCCCTCTTGACAATCTTATGAAGTAGGTTTGGTATTTCTCTCTCTCTTTCACAGCTGGGGAAATTGAGGCTCTGAGCGGTCATGACTCCTACCCACGCTCACACACCCGTAAGTGGCAGAGCTGGGCTCTTCATTCGGGCTTTCTTTCAGTGCGCTGGGTGTTTTCCTGTGAAGGTTGTCCCGGTTAGGAAGAATGGTTTTATTCCATTATGTTGTTTGACACCTAAATGCAATTAATAAACCAAAATTCTGTTCCCAGAACCATAAATAACAACTAAAATATGATGACACACAAAAAGCTCAGGATGTGGGTCAGAAGAGCTCAATCTTGTTTTTCATTGACTGCCTGTGTGACTTTGGGTAACTTCCTCCACCCTCTGAGTCTCAGCTTTCTTGGAGAAGACTTTCAAACCTAGATGAGCTTAAGAATCAGCAGAGCTGACTTAACATGTTCCATTCAGGGGTGCCTGACTGACTCAGGCATTAGAGCATGTGACTTTGATCTCCGGGTGGTAAGTCTGAGCCCCATGTTGGATGTAGACATTATTTAAAAATAAAGGGGCGCCCGGGTGGCTCAGTGGGTTGGGGCCTCTGCCTTCGGTGCAGGTCATGATCTCAGGGTCCTGGGATCGAGCCCCGAGTTGGGCTCTCTGCTCAGCGGGGAGCCTGCTTCCTCCTCTCTCTCTGCCTGCCTCTCTGCCTACTTGTGATCTCTGTCAAATGAATTTAAAAAGTAATCTTAAAAAAGAGTTAAAAAAATAAAAATGAAAATAAAAATGTTTCATATGCTGGCAAGGATAAATCTTTATTTATTTTTAAAGATTTGATTTATTTGACTTGTTTGATTTATTTTAAAGATTTGAGAGATTTGGGAGAAGGAGAAGCAGACTCCCACTGAGCAGGGAGCTTGATGGGGGGCTCGATCCCTGGACCCCGGGATCATGACCTGAGCCGAAGGCAGATGCTTAACCCACTGAGCCACCCAGGCGCCCAAGAGTAAAGCTTTAAAACATGTTGCTCAATAAGAAGCAAACACAGATAAGTTCATGCATTATTATTTCACTCACATGAAGTCCCCAACCAGGCATAACTAGTGTTAGAAGTCAGAGTGTTTAGTGTGACCTCTGGGGGAAGAGGGAGGGTGGTGTGAACCATAAGGGAGTGAAGAAGATTTGGGGGGATAGACCATGTTCTATTTGTTGACCTGGGCTGACCACATTGGTATTTTCACTTTATGGGAACTACTTGAGCTATAAAAATTACTTTTTGTGCAATTTTCAGGATGTGTTATATATCACAATAAAAAAGTTAAAGGCCTCAAAGATTCCTGAGTACCATTCCAGCAATCACCCTAAAATTTGTGTTTTTTCAAATTCTGCAGATGATTCTCCTAGAGCCATGAGGAATTGTCTTGGAGATAAATCACATATAATGTTATGGTCTACACTGTGATTTTTAAAAAAGGTTTTATTTATTTATTTATTTATTTGACAGACAGAGATCACAAGTAGGCAGAGAGGCAGAGAGAGAGGGGGGGAAGCAGGCTCCCTGCCGAGCAGAGAGCCAGATTCGGGACCTGATCCCAGGACTCTGGGATCATGACCTGAGCAGAAAGCAGAGGCTTAATCCACTGAGCCACCCTGGTGCCCCGATACACTGTGATTTTATTTAAAACAGTATTTTTCAAGTTTTGCACACTTTTTTCCCACCAGGGGACCCTGGTCAAATCAAATGGAATTTCAGAAACAGCATTTCCTGGGGGTAAGCTTGTACTATAGTTTTTCTCTTTTCACCAGTAGAAAGACATTTGGATTGTTTATGTGATTATAAATAAAGCTCTTTACAAACACTTATGTACAGATTTTTGTGTGCCCCTGAATTTTCACCTCCCCTTGCTAAATACTTAGACGTGGGATTGTTGGGTTTTGTTGTTCAGTATGTGTTTATAAAAAACCATGAAACTATATTCTGAAGTGGCTGCACATTCTGCATCCCCACCAGTGATGTAAGAGAATTCCAGTCACTCCATACCCTCATCAGCACTAGGTATTGTCCGCTTTATTTTTCAGTTTTAGCCATTTGAATGAGAGTGTAGTAGTATCTCATCACAGTTTTAATTTGCATTTCCATAATGACTAATGATGAGCATCTTTTCACCAGTTTATTTATCATTCATATATCTTCTTTGGTGAATTGTCTCTTCCAATCTTTTGCCCATTTTAACATTGGGTTGTTTTCTTATTATCGAATTTTACAAATTCTTTATATATACATGCTAGATACTTGTGATTTATCAGCTATATGATCAGATTTATAATATAAATATTATCTCCCTTTGTGTGGCTTGTTTTGTTCATTTTCTAAATAATGTCTTTCAAGGGACACCTGGGTAGCTCAGTCTGTTAAGCATCAGGTTATGATCCTGGGGTCCTGGGATCAAGTCCCCTATCTAGCTCCTTGCTCGGCGGGGGCCTGCTTCTCTCTCTGCCTGCCACTTTCCCTGCTTATGCTCTCTCTCTGACAAATAAATAAAATCTTAAAAAAAAAAAAAGTCTTTCCAAGTACAGAAGTTCTTAATTTCAATAAAGTCCAATTTGTTAATTTTTTCTTTTATAGATTGTGTGTGTGTGTGGGGGGGGCGTCTAAGAACCCTCTGAGAGAACAGAATTCTTGACATGGTTGTACCGCTGACTGGCAGTGTGATTTTGAGCAAGCCACCTCCCTCTCTCCAGGCTTCTTTATCTCCAGCTTACAATGAAATGATTGCAGTAGAGGTTCTGTAAGAGCATGTTCAGTTCTGCTATTTTAAGTCTACATAGCAGCCTAAGACTAGTCATATCAAGGACCCTATAAGAATAAATCTATTTCCATTTTCTGAGCATTTCACAGGTGAAAGGCTTGAGGCAGGGGCTTGTGCATTATCTCTTTTCATTGTCACTTATTCCCACGGGAAGTAAGTACTGTTATTAGTCACATTTCACAGAGGAAGTCCCTGAGGCCAAGAGAGGTCAAGTCACTTGTTCAAGTGCTCAAGCCCACTTGACACCCACCTGGTCAGAGCCTAGATGGGACTCAAGCATTATCAGTCTAAATAGCCATGGTAGTGTGGTGCCCTTGATGGCTAGGTGAATGGCCCCCGAAAATTGTGCTGATTATTTGGAGGTGAACCCTGGGGGTGTGCAGAGGGTGAGGAAATACTCCCCATCAAGTGAGAAGGCAGGTGGGCAGGGGTAGGGGATAGGATTCCTTGGGGAAATTTACAGCCAGCAAATTGCTAAAATCTTTGTGCCTGCCGGTGGGTCACTGCCGGACTCCCTCTGATGGCCTCAAGCGGGCTGGGTGGAACCCTTCCTACCAAAAGCAAAGGAGGGAGGCGCCATGAGGCTGGAACGGAAGCCAGATGGGCTCGCCCGCACCCAGGGTGCACACACGGGCGACAGAGCGTGCGTGCGTGCGTGTGTGTGTGTGTGTGTGTGTATAAGCGCACGCGCGCACACTTGATAGTTCGACAGTTCGTGGGCTCATCTGCTTCTGTGCCTGCGTGTGGACGCAGGCGATGTGTGTGCCCGGAGCGTAGTTCCGTTTACTAACTCACCAAACAGCCGTGCAGAGCTAGCTGTGTGTCAGCCCCATGCCAAGCCGGGGGCCGGTGCCAGGGACACAGGGTGACAAAATGGTTGAGGACCTTGCCCTCAAGAAGCGGGCACTTTGAGAAGTGTCGAGGGGACAAACCTTAAATCAAGTCAGGAAAAACCAAAATCAACCTCATGGGTCCGTGGGTCTGGGTCTGGGAGATGGTGCGCGCGTGATGGAGGAACCCGGGGTCTGGAGCACCCGTTCTCCCCTGCCAGTGGGTGCAGCGGAGGCGAGGCAAGCGGCTGTGCCTCTGACCTTGCGCTCCGAGTGGGGGTAGGGAGCGAGCCTTGAACCTGTCGTAAACCCCAGCGGAATGCGTCCGGATTCCGCGGCCATTCGCCCTGCAGCAGCTGATCTTCGGGCGCAAGGAGCATGGCCCGCCAGAGCAGCATCCGCACGTGCACGTCTGCCCTGGGGACCCGTCTTCCGCACTTAGCCTGAAGCCAATCCCCCCAGGAAAGCATTCTTCCCCGCCCCCTCTCCCCTGAAGACGCCCCGAAAGCCCCAAACCAAGCTGACCTGAGGGCCGAAGGACACCACCGAGTAACGGATGAGGAAGGGGAGACCGATGGGGCGAAGGGGCGCGTCTGGGTCCCGAACGAGTCCGGGCGGCTCTGAGACTCGTCTTCCCAGCTCCTGAGGCCTCCATTCTGCCAGTGGGCCAGTAGGTGGCGCTAGAGGCCAGGGTTGGCCTGCTCAGCACCGCCCCCCCCCCCCCCCCGCAGCCCCCCGCAGGCCCGGAGATCTTGGACTCTGGGGTAGGGACTGGCACTACTTCTGTGCGCCCAACGCTGGTCTGGGTGCCCTTCACGCATTAGCTTGTTTTACCCTCACATTATCTTATTATCCCATTTTACAGATAAGGAAACTGAGACTCGGGGATTCTTAAGTAACTTTCTTATGGCCACTCAAATTTGTGGCAGGACCATGGCAGCAACCCAGTTCAGAGGGTCAGCTGTTCTCTGCAGGAAGCACCTCACCATACCAGGTAGGGAAGCAGGGGTTGACAGCTGACCCAGGTCTTGTTGGGAGTGGGTAGGAGGCAGGGTGTGAACTGGTCTCTGATACCAGCTGGTTGTGAGCCCACGGGCAGAGCTGCATCTGGGACAGTAGATGGTGGATATCCCAGGAGGAGGGGGTGACTGGGAGGAGCTCAGAGGGCCTGTACTCTGCCCAGCTTCCTTTCTTCAGGGCCTCCCCAACACTTACCATATTCCACCCTGGGGTCTTGCCCTTGGGACAAGGGAAGGTGTCCAGCCTTCCCTGTGACTCTCTCCTCCTCAACCCCAGATGTACCTGCTGGCTCTGTTCACCACACAGCCCCTCTGGGAAGCCTTCTTTCACCACTGAGGCTCCAAAGTCCCTCCCATCCTACCGGCTCCTGGAGGGGAAGTTCAGGTCGCCATCTTTGTAACGAGTTCCCTGGGCATCGAGCCACGTGGCCAGGTATGGGACCACCTCCTCCAGGCCCAACCCCAGGCTTGCACCTGAAACCAGCATTTGTTGCCTGCCTTTTTAAATACACCCAGTCTGAGAGTCATTAAGTAAGGAGGGCACGTGATATGAGCACGGGGTGTGCTAAGCAACTGATAAATTATTGAGCTCTACATCTGAGACTAACGATGTACTTACTATATGTTGGCCAATTGAATTTGAATTAAAAAGTTAAAAAGAAAATTAAACAAATATACCCAGGGTGTTTGCTCTCCCACAATGGGAAGCATGTGGACTCCTCAGAGCAGGGCTCCTGGCATAACCTCTTTACCTCCCCAACCCTGGTCCCTGACCAGAGCCCAGGACATCTTGCCAAATCTATACCCTTCATCCTGTAAATTGCTCTGAGCCTCCAGCCGGTGCCCGTACTGTCCTAACAGTGGGGAGAGAATCTCAGCTCACCTCCTCATGGCAGAGACAGACAAGAAGCAGAAAACAGGTATGAATTTGAGTCTCTGACCGAAAAATAAAACAGAGAGGGGCAGCTGGGTGGCTCAGTCTGTTAACTGTCTGGCTTTGGCTCAGGTCATGATCTCAGCGTCCTGGGATCAAGTCTCACATTCAGCAGAGTCTGCTTCTCTCTCTCCCACTGCCTCTCCCCTCCCCAATGATGCCGTCTCTCTCTCAAATAAATAAAACAAAAACAAAAACAACAACAAAAAAAAGGAAAGAAAGAACAAATCCAGAGCGATGACAGTGTGACAGTGGGGTGGGAGGGGCTCCCGCAGGAAGGCAGCTGGGGGAGCCCTCTTCGGGATGTGCCATTTGAGAAGACACCCAGAAGACAGTCTTTTGAAGTCTGGAAAGGAGGGGTCCCAGACACAGGAAGAGCCAGTTCCAGAGCCCTAGAGTGAGAACCACCTGGGGTCAGCTGTCCTGCAGGGAAGGAAGGCAGGTGGGGCTGGAGAGCCCCACAGGGAGAGGGCCGAGAGGCCAGCAGGGCCTTGTGGGCATAGCATGGTTTGGGGGTTTATTCTATGTAGAGAGGAAGCCCCCTGGAGGGTCCTAAGCAGGACAGTGAAATGCAACATTTAGCCTTAATCTGTTGCCTTGCCCTGGGTTCCTCCCTGAGGGTCCCAGAACCCCCCTCCTCCCCAACACAAGCGGAGAACCCTTGGGGCACAGCTGGTAGCCGGGGCCCCTGACCCTGGCCTGCTCCGCTCTGCAGAGTTAATCCCCTGGCCCAGGGCAGCCTCTGATTAGCAGGCCCTGCCATTCCCCGCTGATAAACTCCCAGGCACGTCTCTGGCTGGGAGAGAGTGGAGAAATCCAAGCGGCAGAGGAGGGGGTGTTCCCCCAGCAGCAACGGAGGAGGCCTTATCTCTCCCCTTCCTAAGGTGCTGAGTTTCCTGGGCGAGAGCCGCTGCCGGGTCTGTCCCTCATTTGGCACTTTCGGAGCCACTATCTCAGCCAGGGTCCAGGGTGGATTTTATGGGGCCCTTACTTCAAGAGGAGAAAACCAAGTTTGGTGCAGGCTGCAGGAGGGTTGCTGTGCAGTGTGGGGCCCTGGTGAGCGTCCACCTCTGACCTCCTGTCAGGGGAGTCAGCCCCACATATGGATGCAGGACTGGAGGCTTTGAGTGCCTGAAGGTGGTGGGGCAAGCGTTTCCTGACTCCCAGTCCAGTGCTCTTTCCCCCATCCAAGTCACCTAAAAATACAGCTGCCCCTTCTCCCTGCTTCAAGACACAAAGGGAGCGGTAGCACAGGGCATCGTGGAGATGGGTGGGCAGGTAGCTTCCTGGGGAGAAAAGGGTTCATGGTGGGGGAGGGGCAGTATCAGGACTGAGTACAGGGTCCTGTGTGAGTCAGACCTCCATCTCCTTATCAGATGTTCCAGACCTACATGTTCTGAAACAGCTGGAATTCAGAGCAAGTCTCAAGGACCTGGCTGAGGATCAGAATCCCCAAGAACATGTTAACATGCAGTTTCTGGGGCCCTGAAACAGACCCGCAGAATCAGAACCGCCAAGGGTGGGGCCAGGAATTTCTCTATTGAACACATTTGCTAGGTTCTCCTTTAGCACAGATGAGGCTGGGAAACACTGATTTGACCACTGACCCTGAGTCCTGGGGCTCTGCCTACCTGTGTCAGATGGGGCTTCAGCAGCGCTTATCAAGGACAAAGAGGGCGCGTGTGTGCACGTGTGAACCTATGTGCACTGAGGGTACGAGGCCTATGCGCTGTGCCTGGGCTTGATTCTTGCCTCTGGCACTTAGAGTGGAACCACCTTGGGTTTTCCCTCTGCTCACCTCTGGAAGGGAGTTATTGAGAGTGAGCATGGGAAACAATTGTTATTCTCTTCTGTTCCTTTAGAGAGCCCGGGCAGTGGGCTGTGTGCACAGTCCTGTGAGGGAGCTGAGACCGTCTTCCCCGGGGGGTCAGATGGAGAAGGTGGGCCCAGAGAGGGGAGGGATCCTGTCTGAGATACCCTCCCCCTACACACCACTGCTAACTGGCCGGGCTGAGATTTGAACCCAGGGCTGTCTGATTCCAGAGTGCCTATTTCTAGGCTATTCTTTCCTTCTCTGCTCACTTTTCCTGTCCTGTCTCTCTCTCTCAGTGACATTCACTGAACACCTCCTCTGTGCCCGTCGGGGAGCCTGGCGCGCTCTCCTTGGCCCTTTGGCGGAACCGGCGGCAGGGCACAAGGTAGGGTGCATGCTGCCCTCCGGACACTGTAAAGCGTTATCGGGCCACAGGTGGTGGAGTTCACTCCGCAGCGCTCCCCATGCTTCACTCACAGCTTCATCCCCCAGTTCCGGAGAACTTGTTACAACCCAGATTGCCTGGTCCAGCCCCCAGACGGTCTAGCTTAGTTGGTCAGGGCTGGTCCTGGGACTCTGCAATCTTTACAGCTTCCCAGGCTGTGGGCAGCTGCTGGTTTGAACATTGCATTTGAAGTTGCGCTGTAATAGAAAGACTGATGTCAGGAGAAGGGCACAGATGTCGTCTGCTGCTCTTTGGTCTTCAATGATGGAAGTTAAGAAGTTCTTCCCAGAAAAATGTACAACCCCACCTACACACAAGATCTTGCACTGTTTCAGGCAGCTCCTGGATCGTGGAAAGCTGGCCCTGGATCCTTGCCCCAGCGACAGAACCATCCCCTGGTCAAAGCACCAGGCCGCTGCTCACCCCTGCCATGTAGGCTCCCTGGACCTCTTGACAGAATTGCTCCTCTGCGTTCACGATGCTTAGAGTGAGGACATAACTCCATCAGGGTAGCTGTGTCCATATTTGCCTCCCCTCCTAGATTATGGGACTTTGAAGCGGTTGTCCTCCGCCCCGCCCTTCGTAGCACGATAAGGTTAGATTTCCCTTTGAGGTTAGCCCTAACCATGTGATTTACGGTAGCTGCTAAAATGTTGGTGATCCAAGCTTTATGAGCCACTATGTGGCTCACTGGACTCCTCACTTTGCCTGGGATCTTGGAAATGTGCATGTAGTGGAGGAGCCACGAGCTGCTGTACCCGAGCATCTGGGTGAATAGAGACTCCTGCCCACCTGCGTTGGACACACAGCACGGGTATGAGCTCGGCTTTTGTTGACTAACTACTGGTTGTTTGTTGCTGCAGCGTAACCTGGCTTGTCCTGGTGGAGCAGGCGCTGTGAAGCCATGAGCTATGGGTCTCCAGCTTCTACGCAGGCTGGTGCAGAGGAGGCCCTCAAACATCACACCGGCTACCACTTATGAAGACCTCGCTAAGTGCCAGGCCCTGGTCACTGGAATCTCACCTCAAAGTCCCACCAACCCTAGAAGTCAGATGTCCTTATTCCCAGTTTACAGATGAGGGGCGTTTCTGGGTATCGAGTGGCCTAGGAACCCATGTCTCTGACTTCCAGCATCCTATCTGCAGCGCCATATATGACCCAAGACACAAGCAGGCTGGTGGCTTTTCTGGCCGCTCCCTACGCCATTGGCTTCTCACTGAGCCTCAGTGTCTGCAGTCACAGTAATGCTCTTCTCCCAGATCAGCGGTGACATGTTCGTGCTCTGCACAGCGCCTGGCAGGTCGTAAGTGCTCACTAGTGGTAGCTGTTGTTTTTCATGATGATGCTCCTCTGGCTTGGAGACAAGCTGTTTGAAAGAACGAAAGAATGCAGAAGGGTGCGGTGAACTGGAAATTGGATGAGGTGTCTGGGGACACCCTGGGAGCCAAAACGCAAATGGGGCTTTTTTTTTTTTTTTTTTTTTAATGCTTCCCAACCAACCTGGAAGTCAGCTTCCCTCTATTGAGCCCTGGCTTGGCCTGGTTCAGGGCAAGACGCTTCACACACATCCCCTTGACCTGATGAGAGAGAGGCTGTTCATTCGCCCCCATTTTACAGATGTGGAAACTGAGCCTGGGGGCAGTCAAGGATCTTGCCCAAGGACTCACCGCTAGAAGAGGCAGCTCCAGGGGAGCGGGGCGGCTGCCTCTGAAGCCGGGGATAGGAACCTCTTCATGAAAGGGGCTTCCCTTCAGGGGAAACCGGGGCAGGCAAGGCAGCAGCGAGCCAGGCCCTGCGCTTCCGCTCCAGCTTTCTCCTCTGCAGCCTTGTCTCTGCTTCCCGCAAAGGTGTGAAAAGAACACACGCGCACCGCCCCCCACCCCCGGAGGAAAGCGAGCCAGCCGAGGAACCGCCCCCGGGCCGCCGGCGGCCCCTCCCCGCGGCCCACAGACTCCTTGTCACCACCGTGATTGGTAGACTAAACAGCGGCAGCGGAGCCGGCCTCCTCGCCTGCTCTCGCCGGCGGCCGGCTTTCAAAGACGGGCCTCGGCGGCTATCTCCCCCATCAGCCCCAGCAGCATTTAGCCACTTTCTTCAAACACCCAGCCAGGGCATGATGGTTAACGTCAAATCTGGCAGCAAGTCATAACCTATAGGGCTGGGACATTTATCACGGCCGGGGAGGCCCCTGGGGACTTCAAAGAGGCCTGAGGGGCAGGGGGACCGGGCGGGGTTGGGGGGGGGGGGGAGGGGGCTCCGGGCCGGGCTTCTCCACCCAGATGCTCAGATCCCTCAGAGCCTGAGGAATCAAGGGGCTTACCTCTGCGGGCCGGCGCAAATCATGATGATGATCGTAGAAATGCTGTTGACCTGTAATAGCTGTTGCCTATGTAGGGTCAGGCTCCATGTTTTATTTTGATTTTAATTAATTAATTAATTTGTTGAGGTAATCTCTACGCTCAACGTGGGGCTCGAACTCCCGACCGGGAGGACGGGAGTCACATGCTCTCCAGACTGAGCCAGCCAGGCGCCCTCATGCTACATGTTTTATCTCATTGAATGCCCAGAGCCCCTCTGTGAAGCTTTTATTGTTATTTTTGGAGATCAGGGAAATGGGGTGGAGAGACATTATGCCATTTGCCCAAAGCCACCTGGTTCATAATAAAAATCGCGTCAACCACAGTAATCCTATCCTCCTGTATGGAGTGATTACTCTGTGTGGGTGCTTCATGTTGCCTCATTTAATCCTTCAGGTGCTTGCTCTCCGAGATAGATTATTCTCATCTGGAAGAAAAGAAGGCATGACAGATATTAGTGGCTTTCCCAAGGTGACAATGACTGGTGAGTCAAAAGCAAGCAGACCTTCTGCTCCAAAATGGGTTCCCAACCACCTTGTAGTGGAGCCTCTGGGGCTTTGGGTCCCCAGGGGCAGCCCCATCCTCTTCATCCTTGTCACTGGCTCCCTGGGGCACTGGGAAGCCAGAGAGCAGCCCTGGGTGTCCCGCTGTCAGATCCCAAGCCTGACAGAAATCCTTGGCGTGCCCTGGAAACTTCCAGCTGGTGAACTCAAGGCCTCTTGGGGCAAGGTGGAGAAATGGAGGAGCTGAGAACATTGCCTCCATCCAGCTTCCTGCCCAGGGCTCTTTCATGCGGGTGGCCTCCTAAACGTGGAGAGTGTCCCATGTGAGAACGCTCCAGAAGGTTTCCAGGAGGAGGTGATATTTGGGCTGGTGAGAAGATAGAAATAAGGCTTACGTAGAGGGAACAGGTCAATGTATCAGCCAAGATTCTCCAGAGAAACAGAACTAATAGGATGTATATACACATACATAAATATATATGATACATATGTCTGAGAATGAGAGAGAGGAAGATCAAAATTGAGTTTTTAGGAATTGGCTCACGTGATTGTGGGCATTGGCAAGCCTGAAATCTGTAACGGAGGCCAGCAGCCTGGAAACTCGGGGAAGGGTGGGGAAGGGTCGATGTTGCAGTCTTGAGTATGAAGGCTAGAAACATAAGCAGAATTTCTCTGTTGCACTCTGGAGGCAGAATTCCCTTCTATCCCGGAAAACACAATCTTTCCTCCTAAGGTCTTCAAATGATGGACGAGGCCCACCCACATTATGGATAGCGATCTGCTTTACTCAAAGTCTACTGACTTAAATGTTAATCACATTTGAAAAAATACCTTCCTGGCAACATCTAGGCTGGCGTTTGACCAAGCAAGTGGTCGCCACAGACTAGCCAAGTTGACACATAAAATTATTCACCACAGAGGGCAAATATTTGCATGGCTCCTTCTATAGGAGGGACTTAGAAGAGTCACATTCACAGACATAGAAAGTGGAATAGTGGTTACCACGGGCAGAGGGGAGAGAGGAATGAGGAGTTAGCATTTAATGGGTCCAGAGGTTCAGTTTGGGATGATATGAAAAAGTTCTGGAGATGAATAGTGGTTTGCCCCGAAATGTGAACATACGTAATGTTACTTCACTGTACACTTAAAAGTGGTTAAAATGGTCAATTTTATGTTATGTGTATTTACCACACACACACAAAAAAATGGCTGTCACAGACACTTAAGGTCCAGGCTGGAGAGGGGGATGGGGAGGAAAGGCCCCACACGAAGAATATTAACTCTTTCAATTGCTTACCAGATACTGTGTGTTGTCTACACATGCCAGGACCATGCAAGGTCCTGGGGAGACAGCAGGCAATGACACTGTAACTCAGATTCTTTATCTCGTGGTTGCGAAGAGCCCAGGAGGGAAGTGTAGCAATATCCCCATTTTACAGATGAGGAGGCTGAGAGGCTTACGATTTGATCAAGGTCAGACCATAACCCAGTGGCAGAGTGAGAGCTGCGATCCAAGTCTGTCCAATGATCAAGTTATCTGTGGGGAGAACTGGATGGAAAGAACACATAAAATAATTTTTGTCCCCAAAAGTTTGGGGGTGAAATAAGGGAGAAAGGGGGGAGTGGTAGAAGGAGAAAAAGAACTGGGGTGGGCCTCCTTTTGGAAGACAGGGAAGACTTGAGCATGTTTGTGGATGTGGGGGGTGAACCACTGAGGGATGGGGAGAAAGGTCGGGGTGAGTGGCTGAAAGCAAGATGGTGGCACATAGAAGAAGAAGAGACTCTTGAAGAGAGGGGAAGGGCAACAGCAGGGGCAGAGTTGAGGAGAGGGAGCCCAGGGATAGGGTGCAGGAGGAGCAAGGTAGGGGCATGAGCTCTTGAATCAGAGAGATATAGGCTCAGAGTTCAAGTCACATCCCTTGCCTGTTAGCCTTGTTGCCTTCAGCAAGCAAGGTAAGCAGCCCAGACCTCAGTGCCTTCCCTCATTCAATGGGGATGGCAGTAGGTCACGGGTTATTTTGAATATTAGTTAAGATATGAATGGGACGTGCCTATCCACAGTGGGTGCCTGGGTCAACAGGAGAGGAGGAACAGGATGAGTGGGCAGCCGAGAGAGCCCAGCTGAGGTGCTGAGAACATTCCAGTCAGCCCAGAGTGCATCCTTCCCTGTCTTGGAGCCATGCGGGGCTGAGCAGACTCAACCAGGATGGAGGGAGGCCAGAAAAGTATTTCTTCTTGTTGTGCTTGTGACTCAAGGTGGACCTAGGGTAAGGGGAATTGCAGCCTCAAGAATGAACGTCCCATGGGCCACACGACTGGTACCTAGTAGACACGTGAGGTGGAAAGGATAAAACACTTGGCTCTGCTGCTCTGCAGTTGTATGACCCTGAGCAAGTCTCTTAGCTTTCCTGAGCCTCTGTTTCCTCATCCACCCAAGTGGGGTTTACAACCCTAGCCCCAAACCCTCAATGTCTCAGATATCTCAGAGTAGAGAGGAGCATCAGACACTTGTGGGGAGAACTTCACTCCCATGGTGGAGCCAATGAGAGAAAATATCAGCATTATCATTTACAGAGCACTTTTTAACTTTTGCAAAGAGGTTCAGATTGTTCCAAGATGGGACCTCCCCCTTCCTTCCTCGCTGCTTTTTAGATCCTCCAACTCAGTCAACAAATGTTTCCGAGAGGCTAACTGTGCCAGGCCATGTAGTAGGGGCTGTTGACAGAGGAGTGAGCAAAGCAAACATCTATCACCATGGAACTTACACTTGATGGGAGAGAACAAACAAGACACCAATGTCTACTATGCTCGAGAGTGAGAAACACTATTAAAAATGTAGGAGTGGGGTGGGGGGTGGCGCCTGGGTGGCTCAGTCATTAAGCGGTTGCCTTTGGCTCAACTCATGATCCCAGGTCTTGGGATGGATCCCTGCATGGGACTCCCTGCTAAGCAGGAAGCCTGCTTCCCTCCTCCCACTCCACCTGCTTGTGTTTCCTCTCTCTGTCAAATAAATAAATAAATAAAATCTTTAAAATACATATGTAGAGGAGAGGGGAGCCTGGCTCAATCAGTTAAGTGTCTGCCTCTTGAGTCTGGCTCAGGTCTGGATCTCAAGGTCAAGGTCGTGAGTTTGGGCCTGGGGTTGGGCTCCATTCTGGGCATGGATCCTACTTTAAAATAAATACATACATACATACATACACGTGTGTGTGTGTGTGTGTGTGTGTGTACATATATTTATTTATTTAAAATATATATATAGGAGGGCAAAAGTCAAAGAGGGTTTTATTTTAGATGGCGTGGTCAGGAAAGGCTTTCCTGAGAAAGTGGCCTTTGACCAGAGCCTTAAATGATTTTTAAATTTTTATGTTTTTAAATTAAATTTTATTTTTTTTCAGTGTTCCAAGATTCATTGTTTATGCACCACACCCAGCAGAACCTTAAACGAAATGAGAGCTAAGCTAAGGAAATATCTTGGAGACTAAAACAGGCAGATAGAATCCCAAGGACCAAGGCCCTGAGGTGGGAACTCATGCGGCAGCCAGCATTCCTGCACCTGACCTTCAACTACAGTCTCATCTATGCATTCATCCATCCATCCACCTTCCTATTCCCTATCTATTTTATTTATCTGTCCATATCTCCATCTCTCCACCCACCCATCCATCCATCCATCCATCCATCCATCCATCCATCGACCCAACCATCCATCATATACTGGGAACCTCCAGTGATTCATCATTGGGAGGCATGGAGAAGACTTGATAAGAATTAGGCACCATCTCAACTGATATGGAGATCACAGCCAAAGGAGAGACAGGTGCAAACATTTAGTGCATGGGATAGCAGCTGATGGCATGTTTTCCATCACTCACCGTGTACTTTTGCTAATGAAGATCTCTGTGTTTCCTCACCTTCATGGTTTTAGGAAATCTGCTCGGGTTTCACAGCTCAGGTTCTTGCTACCTTCTTCATGAGGTTTCTGGTCCTTCCTCTTTAAATTCACTACCCCTTCTGGTTGGGACCTTCACCCTGCACTATGGTGCTCCAACCTCTTTGGACTTCTTGTGTAAAAATAAGTCTCCTACTGGCTCATGAACTCCTTAAGATCAGGGTGAACATAGACAACAACAGTACTAGCCTACCATTTTTTTTTTTTTTTAAGATTTATTTATTTATTTATTTATTTGACAGAGATGAGAAGCAGGCAGAGAGAGAGGAGGAAGCAGGATCCCCACCGAGCAGAGAGCCCGATGCGGGGCTCGATCCCAGGACCCTGGGATCATGACCTGAGCCGAAGGCAGAGGCTTTAACCAACTGAGTCACCCAGGCGTCCCATAGCCTACCATTTATTGAATGGTTAATGATGTGCTTAGCACTGTGTCAAGCATATTTTATTTTATTTTATTTATTTATTTTTTGCCAAGCATATTTTAAAAGCATTGCCTTATTACTCAAAATACACTTGAAGGGGACCTGCCCGTGCTGAGAGAGAGGTGCTATCATTATTCCCATTTCATAGATAAGAAAACTGAGGCACAGAGAGTTAAGTGATTTGTCCATGTCACAAGCTAATAAATGGCAGAGCTGAGACCTAAATCCTGGCCTCTCCAACTGCAAAGCCCATCTCCTGAATGCTGCTCCCCTTACTGCTTAGTCCCCTTACTGCTAACCTATACCCCTGTCCCAGCGGGGGCACTGAATAAACAGGGCAATGGTGAATTAAAGTTCACGGCCCTAGCACAGACACCTATTTTGAATCACATTTTCATTACTGGCACTCAAGTTTTGTGACCTTGGCCCTGGTCAAGTCAATTAATCTGTCTGTGTTTTAGGGGGACTCATAGGCTTATTGTGGAGTAAAAGGAATAAAAGAAGGTGAATTGGTGCCCAGCACAGGGCATGTAATCTATAGAAGTTAGTCACTTGTCTTATGTAAAGAAGATGGCGACCTCAGTTCCCTCACAGTTTGGCTCTTGGTTCTTTCACAATTGGCCTTTTGTACTTCCTCATTCTTACTTTACACTTGTGACTGAGGCTGCCCAAGAAAAGTACCAGTATTTTTGCCTTAGGAACCTTTAAATGCTGCCACGGGCCTTCAAGAAGAAGGGCAGACTGAAGCACGGACATAGAGGGCCTCACCCGGGGGGGTTGCGTAGAGCAGTGGGTCCCCATCATCAGCTCTCATGGGGACTGGCAGACAGGCCCGCGGGCTCAGGCAGCACTTATCTGCTCCTCCCCAGGGGCCGCATCAGTCAGGCCCTCGGACCTTCCAGGGCCTCCCTGTAAATCACCCTGGATGATTTATACAGAGACGCCCAGTCCGCTAATCCAGTAAACAGGATAAGCAGGGCCCAGCCGGATTTATGGGCTGCCAGAAGGGCCTTCACTGTGGGAGATGTGTGCACTGTGACCCTTCTCCTGACCGCTGGTCTGGAGTACCCTAATGGGCAGGGGTCAAGTCACTGAGTTCCAGGCCTCACTCTGCTCCCCCAGATGCTGATGGTAATGTTGGGTTGGTCCCTTTTCCTAGTTGGGTTCCAGGCCCCGCAAGCCCAGGTGTTCACAGAGCAGCTGGCGTACAGTCAGCTCATGGGGAAAAAACCCGGCTCCATCTAGTATTTCCTAACTGTGTGATTCTCTGAGCCATGGTTCCCCCTCTCCATGTAAAGTGACAATATTAGCACATTTTCGTGAAGTTGTTATTATAATGATAGTATAAGAGAAGGCATAGGGACACCTGGGTGGCTCAGTGGGTTAAAGCCTCTGCCTTTGGCTCAGGTCATGATCCCAGGGTCCTGGGATCGAGCCCCACATCGGGCTCTGCTTAGCAGGGAGCCTGCTTCCTCCTCTCTCTCTGCCTGCCTCTCTGCCTGCTTGTGATCTCTCTCTCTGTCAAATAAAGAAATAAAATCTTTAAAAAAAAAAAAAAGCAGAAGGCATATAAAGTGTTCACCGAGTACCCAGCACCCAGTGAGGGGCCCATAAGTATTGACAGATCACAATTATTTCACAGATAATGGCGCTGGGATATATCACAGAGATTCTCGCCCGGAGGGGGCCTGCCCGAGGGTGTGTTGCGGCTTTGGTCAAGCAGAACTAGAAGGAACCTGAGTTCTTCCATGGGCTGCAGATGGGTAATCATGAGGGTTTGGCAGAAAGGAGATAGGAAGGACTAAATATTCACATAGCTGGGTGATGGATCTTGAAAATAGAGTGGAAAGAGAAAAAGCAAAGAAACAGTAACAATCATATAACTTAAAAATACACATCCCCAGGGGCGCCTGGGTGGCTCAGTGGGTTAAAAATACACCCCCCCGCCACATACAGATGCAGGACAATCTCCCACAAAATCTCCATAGTATTTTTTATTGAAATAGAAAAGTTCATCCTAAAATCCATATCTAATTCAAAGGACCCCAAATAACCAAAAGCAATCTGAAAAAGAAAAACAAAGTTGGAGTTCTCATAGTTCCTAATTTTGAACATACGACAAAGCCATAGGAATAAAACCAATTGTGGCATAAAGATAGACATAAAAACCAAAAGAATAGAATACACATTCCAGAAATAAATCCTCACATATATGGTTAACTGATTTTTGACAAGGGGGACCAAGATCATCCCTTGGGCAGTCTTTTCAGCAAATGTTGCTGGGAAAACTGGATAGTCCCGTGCAGTAGAATGAAGTTGGAACCCGACTTTATACCACATATAAAAATTAGCTCAAAATGAATCAAACACCCAAACATAACAGTCAAACCCTGAAAACTCTTAGAAGAAAATATAAGGGAAAATCTTTATGACCTTGGATATGGCAGTGATTTCTTAAGTACTACACCAAAAGTACAGGCCACACACAAGAACGACAGATTGGACTTCATCAAAATGAAAACCTTTCATGTATCAAAGGACACTATCAAGGGAATGGAAAGAAAACACATAGGATGGGAGAAAATAGTTGTAAATCACATATCAGATAAGGAATTAATATCCAGAATATATAAGGACTCCTACAAATTAAGAACACACACATACACAAACAATTCAATTAAGAAATGAGCAAAAAATAGAAAGAAATGGGCAAGTATGTATGCAGGCACTTCTCCTTTCTGCTGAAGATGACGAATGGCCAACAAGACCTCTGAAAAGATGCTGAACATCATTAATCACTAGGCAAATGCAAATCAAAACCACAGTGAGATTCCACCCACTATTATTAAAGAACACAATAAAATAACCCCCCAAAATAACAAGTGTTGGTGAGGAGATGGAGAAATTGTAACTTTTGTGCATGCTGGTGGGAACGTAAAATGGCACAGCCGCTGTGGAAGACTGGCTGTTCTTCAGAAAGCTAAACATAGAATCACCCCATGAGCAGCAACCCCAGTCCTAGATGTAGACCTAAAATAATCACAAACAGGGGCTGAAAAACAGATACCAATGTTCTAGCCACATTATACAACAGCCAGTACAATGCAAGTGTCCACCAGTAGGTGAGTGGATAAATGACGTGTAGTACATGGGGTGTGGGTCACTCATAGGGAGGGATGAAGTTCTGATACACACTATGATAGCTGTGGACCTTGAAAACATTATCCTAAGTGAGATAAACTGACACAAATGGATAGATGCTGTATGATGTCACTTGGATGAGGTATCTTGAATAGGCAGACTCCTAGAGACAGAGAGCGGAGTGGTGGTTACCAGGGGCAGGAGGAGGGGCATGTGGGGAGTTAGCAGTCAATGAGCAGAGTTTCTGTTGGGGTGAGGGAAACGTTCTGGAGATGGGTGGAAGTGATGGTTGCACATCGACGTGAATATATTTAATGTCACTGAATCATACACTTAAAGATGGTAAACATTAGGGGTGCCTGGGTGGCTCAGTAGGTTGGGCATCTGCCTTCGGCTCAGGTCATGATCCTGGGATGGAGCCCTGTGTCGGGTTCCCTGCTTAGTGGAGAGTCTGCTTCTCCCTTTCCCTCTGCCTTCCTTCATGCTTGTACTCTCACTCTCTTGCTCTCTCTCTCTCTCTGTGCTTCTCGAATAAATAAATAAAAGTTTAAACAAGGATCAATGGTGGTTATATGTCATGAACACAGGAGCGAGAGTGGTTAACTCAATGCTTTGAACTTGAGGTCTAAGAAACAACTATGCCAGCTCATCCCAGAGGACAGAACGGTGGGTCATGAGGGGCTAAAACACCAGATGACAAAGCGCTCTTGGTTTGAAAGCCATCTTGGTTTGAAATTTTCATCATAAACTGTAAACCTCTAGGGCTGGCATTCATAGAGTGCAGGAAGCCAGATGATCTGGGCTGGAGGGTGACATGGACCTGCTTGCTTGCTCAGTGTGTTTAGACAGAGCACTGAAGACTTTGGTCCAGTTATCTGTTAAGGAAGATGGGTCTAGGAACACTGAGTATCGGGTGTAGTGGATTTGTTTTTACACAACACCTTCTCTGTCTCTTCCAGGGGCTGTGGTCAGGAAGGCTTCTAGAAAAGTCTAGATGCTTTTCTTCTAGACTTCTAGAAAAGTCTAGAAGCTGTGGTGAATGGCAGTGCACCAGATCAATAAGGGGTTTAGGCATCTGAGAGGGCAGACACCTGTGAGCTACATATATCTCGGTGGGCTTCATGGAGGCAGTGGTAGTAGGGCTCATCTTGGCCACAAGGGCAGATGGGAGGTGGACAGGTGGAGAGAAGGGGAAGGAAGAACAAGAATAAACACTTTGAAGCTGGAATAAAAATGTGACAGATGTGGGCAAAGGAAGGAAGGGGAAAAGGGAGGCTGAGGAAGAGGGAAGAGGAGGCGGTGGCTCACAGCAGGGGCATGGTCCACAGGGCACCCACCACTCATCAGGCCCATTTACTCATTCACTGATTTGCTCCCCTATTCATTGCTTCAGCATGCACTGAATCCCTCCTGCATGCCAGACCCTGGGCTGGGGGCCAGGGATCCAGCAGCAAACACCACAGATGGGGCTCCTGTTCTTATGGAGCCCACAGGACCAGGAGACTGAAGGAACAGGCAAATAAAATGAAATAACATCTTTGATTGTGACCAGTGCTGGGTGCGGGGGAGACCGGCTTGTTTGGAGGTAACTGGGAAAGGCCTTCAGGGAAGGTGGAGTTCAAGAAAAGGCCTGAAGGATGAGAGCCGTCAGACCTGTGAAAAGCAGGGAGGGTGAAGACCCTGCCAGGCAGAAGGCTCAGCTGCAGGTCCCCCCTGCAGGCAGAGATCCGGACACACGGAGCTGCAAGATGGCAGCTGCAGGTGCCTCTGCCCAGAGACAGCACTGCTCTTTCCTTGGTCCGAATTTTGCTTCCAGAAAAGCCTTCAGGGATCCTTCAGTCCGTTACACAAATGAGGAAACTGAGACCAAGAGACGGGCTTTCCTAAGGTTACAGTTTGTCCATGTGGGAATCCAGTTCTCCTTATCCCATTTAGATTCTTTCCTTCTTTGAAATGCTCATTTTCTCATCTGGATGTGGTCTCAAAGGACTCTGGCTTCTCACATCCATTGGGGGACCTGACACAGGGACCCAGACATGCCATTGGAACTCATGGACTGAGGATTTGGGGTCAGCTTGGGCTCTGTCTGCCAGATAAAACACAAGATGCACACACATCCTGGGAGTTCCCGTGAACCACAATGCCATGGAGTTTGTCTTTTCCCGAAATTTCTACTTTGGCCCTGAAGAGACTTGTGGTTTGACAGTGGGGTAGAGATGGCCAAGAGATCTGTTTTCACTTAACTCAACGGCCCATGGGGAAAGAGGACTAGCAGGCTTGACAAGTCCTGAAGGGCAGAAGTGGGTCACCAATGGATGAATATCTCAGGAAGGCAGATTTCAGCCCAACCCTAGAATGCGCTTTCTGACTTCTCACCGTGTCCACCGTGGAGGCCCATCGCCAGAAGTATTCAAGAGGCCAAACGGCCATCCATTAAGGAGATGCTTGGGACGGGAGGATGAACTTCTGAGATATTATCCAACTTGGGCTCAATGACTATACAGGTTTAGGATTTAGGATCCAACTATAAGATTAATAATATAACTACCAAGGAGAAGTTGAATCCATAACTGAATAAATGATCCCTTCATTCTCATTCTCTATGGTCCCATTTTCTACGGAGTCGCTTGCTTGGCCCCCAAAAGGCATGTCATTAGTCACCCAGGCATGACAGCACTCACTATGTTACAGTCTTAGATTTGTTCTGGGGCAGGAGCATTGGCTGGCAGCCTCAAGCACTTCCTTTCCCACCACCATGGGTCTCGTTGAGTACTGAGTGTTCTGTGCTGGGCCACCCGACAGGCACTCCCCTCTCAGAGCTGTTCTGGAAAGAGGTTCTACTGATGTCTCTGACTCTAAGAAACTTGATTCTGTTACTCTTTGTCATCAGTGTGAGGGATCCTTTGAATTCTCTCTTGACAGCTGGAGGAGATTTTCATTTGCCCAAATCCAGTTTGAGGTTGAGCACAGGAAGTTCTGGAAGAGCAGGACCTTCCAAGTTCTGTGCTTGTCATGAGGAAACAGGAGAGTCTGGGTGGAGGGCCAAGGAGAAGACTGATGGGCAGGGTGTTTTTTGAGGAGAGCTGAGTGTGAATGCACGCGCCTGCGTGTGTATGTGTGTGTGTGCGCACGCGCGCGGGCGCATGCATGCTGGCCATGCAAGGGGTATCATGTAATTCAATAACACAGTTTCTATTTCCAAAAAATGGATTCCAGGTCACTCCAAACACATCCAGAAATCATCTCTGTACTTCCAGATGAAGTAGAATTGACAAATAGCAATCAGAAAAATTGAACAAAGACGGGGTAGGACTCATTTTTTTTTTTCCTCTTTCCAAACACTGGCAACAGCTTGCAACACTTGGCTCAGAATGCTGGACAGACAGCAGGCGGGGTTCTAGGAAGCTCTCCGCACCATCTCTGTACCTGCTTCCCTTGCATCTCCTGGGAGCTGAGACTAAGCCCACAGCCCCTGGACTTGCAGGGATGGTCACCTGCCACATTTTCTGGTCCCCAGGTTTGGATAGAACTTCACTACATTTCTGCTTCTTCTTCTTCTTCTTCTTTTTTTTTTTTAAGATTTTATTTATATGACAGGCAGAGATCACAAGTAGGCAGAGAGGCAGGCAGAGAGAGAGGGGGAAGCAGGCTCCCTGCTGAGTAGAGAGTCCGATGCAGAGCTAGATCCCAGGACCCTGAGATCATGACCTGAGCCGAAGGCAGAGGCTTAACCCACTGAACCACCCAGGTGCCCCTGATTCTTCTGATCAAATTTTTGGAGAGGTGGGGTCTTTTTTTCTTTCTTTTTCTTTCTCTCTCTCTCTCTCTCTTTTTTTTTTTTTTTAACCTGGAAACAAACTGTAGCTGAGGGAAAAGAGGAGTTGCTTAATTTCAAGGTCCGTTGTGTTTTTCCAAGATTTAGTTCCCTAAAAAGTAGGATAAAACAAATAACTATTTACCACAACTAGGCTTTCTAATTAGCTCCCCTGTGTCCTCCCCTAAATTCAAACCACTTGTCTCCACATAAAATCTCCCGTAGGTACCACCATTAACACCCTTCAGAAGGAAGGGCCAGCCCACAGCTGGCAGCCCCTAGCTTGTGGGCTGCAAGCCACGAAAAGTGTGGGGCTCAGACAAAAGCGTGTGCAGTAAGTGTGGGATCCCAGCACTTAAGAAACCTTCTTTGTTGAGGGTGCAAATGTCATCGTACAGTGAGAGAACATCTGGGCCACAGAAATGGGGACTCAAAGGGCCTCAGGCCTAGGTCTGAGAGGTCACTGTAACTTCCACACAGTCTGGCAGAAGATGTCCAGTGCTCATGGAGAAAAGAACCCATTTCCACATTCTTTTGCCCCGGACACCCACTGGATGTTTATACATCCCTGGGAGAGGTTATCTGCGTTTGACTTGAGGCGGGCCCAACACCAGGCCTCCGATGGGTGAGCCTGGGAGATGTTGTGAAAGACGGCTGGGAGAGTGTGAGTGCGTGCACGCGTGCTGGGGGTTGGGGATTCAGAGGAGAGGATCCGTGGAATCCGGAGACCCAGAATCAGCTCCGTTGCTGGCCCTCCTCCAGCCACCCCTTGCCAGTGAACGAAGAGGTCTTCTCCTAGACATGTCAGGGTTTAAAGGGGCCTACCTCTGCCCTTAACTAGTTGTGTGATCTTGAAGAAGTCACATCCTTGCCTCAATGGACCCAACTATGAAAAGCTTATTGGATCATGGGCTCGAACCGGTAGTGGTTCTTCAGATTTTAGAGACTTTAGCTTTTGGGGAATCTGATGTCAGAGGTCTCTACGGGAAGGATATTTTACATGTGCATTTACTTACATATTTGGATCTTCTTAGACCCTGAAAGTCCCTAAGGACCCTCTGTAAGACCCGCTGGTGGGATCCTCCAACGCCCTGGGCACCGTGCTTATATACCATGGGTGCTTAAGAAATGTTTGTGGCATGAATCAGTTCTCCCTTTAAACTCCGACTTCCTATAAATCTGGGATTCTAAGCACCCGGGTTGATTCCACTCAGGTGCCTTTTGCAGACAGAAACAAAGGTAGAGAGGGAAGATCCTTGCTTGAGAGTTAGAGGCACGTGCATACACACACACACACACACACACACACACACACCCCTTCTGATGGCCAGCCCTCTGCCGCACCTCTTTTCTCAAGCACCTACCGTGTGCTAGGCTGCAAGGACAGGGTAGTGAGCAGCGATGACCCCATCCCCCACTCCCGGGACTCACGGGATAGCCAGGCCGAGCAGAGACCTGTACCGGACCCGGGTGCACATTGAGGCCCAGACAGCTTGCACCCAGGGCCACATTCCAGCTTTCATGGGCCTTGGGCACTTTGGCCTCCATGCACCTTTCATGGCAGAAGCTCCATCAAAAATTATTTTAAAAGACCACTGCATAGGTATCAAGATGAATATAATCGGTTTGGATTCATTGTTATATATTCATTTTTTTGGTTTGTTTTTTCATCTTGATTTTAAAAGAAAGAGTGACATTTCTGTGGGCCCCTGAATGTATCATGGGCAGCACGTATGGTGTCTCATGGATAGTTAGCCCTTCCTGAAGCTCTGTCTCACCCATCAGATAACACCAAATGGAAGGTTGCCAAGCGCGGGTTTTACAGAGAAGCTAGAAGGTGTCAGAGGAGGAAGAGGCCGTGGAAGATCCTGGAAGAAGACGGCAGTCAAGCAGAGCTCTGGAGGGTGAGCAGTAGAGTAGAAAAGACTTTCTGGACCTGGGAGGGAGCAGGGAAGCCAGAGGCCTGGAAGGAAGAACATGCAGGACATGGGTAGGTATGGGGGTGACCAAAGTCCCAGTGTCCCTTGACATGGGATTCGGAGGTCATTCAGTGTCTTACTAACAGCCCTACCCCCTTCAGGCACCCCATTTCTCCCATATCCCCTAGTAGAATCTCAGGATATGGAGAGGGATGAGGCCTAGGTGACCACCAGAACCACCACCATTTATGGGGCACTGAGTAGGGCCAGGCACACGGAGCACTTTGTCATTATCCCATTTTATAGATGAGAAAACCAAGGTGCAGGGGTGAAGTAACTTGTCTCCAGTCAAACAGCCAGAAGACCCAGAGTTGGATTTCCACAGAGGGCTCTCACCTCCCACCACTCTCCATGCTGACTCTTGGAGAGGCTGAAGGAGCCCCAAGCAGTCAACCACACATGGGAAACTAGGGACCAGAGAGGAAACATGATCCGTCTTATGTCACAGGAGTTTTTCAACAGGGTTGAGAATCAAATCCAGGCATTCTGGCTCCATCCAGCTCAGCAGCCCTGTCCGGCAGTCAGAAGGATGGACGTCTTCTGAATGATCACACTGGCACCGTGAGGACTTCCTCATCCTCGCAGCCCCAGAAATCACAAAGCTCGTTTCCACTATGGCCTTGCCCCCTTCTGAGCCAGTTCTTCTGGCCCAGGCTGTTCATGAGGGTTCCTAAAGGCCCAGTTTCTGTAAGAGTCAGACTGATACCCCCTTTCTCAAAAGTTGTTACCGGAAAGGGGGATCTTTCTTCTCCTACCCCTATTCCCTGCCCCAGGGGAAGGCTCAGCAAGGACAGAAGAGGCTCCTCTGTGTCCCAAACCCATCCCTCCCGTGCATGAAGCACTGGCCTCCCGGGCTGGCTGTGCAGATGCTATCACGGGAATGAGCTGACTCACCTTCGCGACATCTCAGCCCGCTGGGCAGGAGCGCTACTCTGGGCGCCACAGTCTTCCAAGGGTATAGACATAGCAAGCAGTCCCACGGTGGGATAGCAGGAGGGCCAGGGGCCTCCATGCCGCGCCCCCTGGACTATAGGAACAGGGCTGGGAAGTAAGGGGATGTAGAAGCTGTCAGGAAGGGCCTGGCTGAGTATCCAGGAGAGAAAGGGGGATGAAGGCTTGGGGCTCCTCAATGAGAATATCCCGTCTCTTGGCTGAAGTGACAGGAGTTGAGGTGCATTCAATCCGAGACCTCACCACAGTCAGTGCTGACCAAGGAGGAAATGGGTGGTTCGGGGGGAGCCGAGTTCCCCTGTTCTGAGGGTGTGGAAACAGCGGCCGGCTGGGGACATTGGGAGGAGTTTCAGGTGCCAGGTGGGTGACACAAAGGTTCAGAGTTGTGTGGACTGGAATGCTTTCTGAAGCCCTCTTCTCATTTTCTGAGGAGGCAATGTGGTTTCATGGAAGGAAATATCATGACCTTAAATATCTGATTTCTACCACTTACTACCTAAAAGTGGCCCTTTACTCTCTGCGGCTCAGTTTCTTCTTCTGTAAAATGGGGACAGTAACAATAACAAGGGCTGTTCTGAGAGTGAGGTAAGACGATGTAGATAAAAGTCCTGGTGATCAATGAGTTTCATTTCCCACTTTACAGGGGAGGAAACAGAGTTTTGGAGCTGTTGTTAAGTGACAGCCGCAGTCTAAAGTTAAATGGCTGGTTGGGGCTGTGGCTTCAGAATGGGAAGACTGGCTTCTTCCAGCAGAGTGGGCTGAAGCCCGCTTACTGAGGCCCTTACTGAGCACCCACAACATGTGGGGTTCCACTGACCAGGTGTTCTATGACCCGGGGCAATTATTAGCCTCATGTTACAAATGAGGCTCAAATAATTGTGCCATTTGTTCAAACTCTCACAAATAAAGATGCGGCAGAGTCAGGATTCCAATTCAAGTCCAACTCCCAAGTCCATGCTCTTAACTAGGGGTTGGCAAAATACAGCCCATGGGCCAAATGCCCCGCACCCTGCCTGTTTTTATAAATAAAGTTTTATTAGAACACAGTCACACTCACTTACGTATGTGTTGCCTGTGGCTGCTTTTGAGGTTATAAGTGCAAAGCCGTTGCAAACCAACGATATGTCTTCGAAAACCCGAGCCATTACTATATGGCTATTTACCACAGAAGTTTGCCTAGTTCTTCTCTTAATCACCATTTTTTAAGACTTTACCTGAGAATTTAAAAAGAGAACCTCCTTAACACCAGGACTCATTTTTAGGCCAGTAAGTTAGTACTCAACATGAATTCTGGATAGAGATTGAATTACTGCCTGAGGCTACTTCTACCCCTCTTCCTTCTCTCCGGGAGCAGATCTTTGGTTGGGGGTGTTGAATAAAACAAAGACAAGGGCATTGTGCTGAGCACATGAACAACTCCTTGTGCTTTGCATCTGTATATTGTTATATAATTAGAGGATTTTTAAAATTGTTTTATTTAACATTTTATTCTTTAGAATGATTTTATTTCACCACTTGCTGATATTTACAGTTTATTATTAATGCTATTTATTATACCTGTATCAGAACTGTATTTTTTCTCCTTTTAAATATATAATCTATGTTTGAATGTAGAATGTCTTCTGCGACTGAACAAGTGAGATTTTTAGCCATAGCCAGGCAGATAATAGATTTTAATATACAGAGATCAAAGAACAGATCCAGTCCAAAAAAAAAAGACATGGCAAGTGTCTTTGGGTGAAGCTGGACGGGAGTCAAGAGACCTTGGTTCTAGGCATTGCTCTGTCTAATCAGTTGGATGATTTGAATTTCTCATAAGCCTTCCTGTGCCTCCACTTCCCCTAATATAAAATGGGGCCATTGCACCAGATGATTGCTAATGGTTTTTCCTAGTATGGCATTGTATTCCCACAAAAGCCCACCCAAATAAAGCCTTTGGTGCAGAGGTGCTTAGAGGCAGAGGCTTAACAGAGATGACCTTTGATCCCACAAACGGGCATTCTCTTCTGAACCCAGCAATTCTTTACGGAGTAAGGAACAGTCTGCGTGCACCAGGCACCTTTCCAATCTTTTCTGGTTTTGTCACAGGATCCAGGACTCTTATCAGAAGAAGGGGGATTTAGGTCTGATGAGGATAGAGTGTCCCTGGTGGGCAGCGGAGGGCCAGTGGACGCCACAGTGGGTCTCCATGACGGGGAGGAGGTGGAAGCCAAAGGAAGCAGGGACTCTGGCCTGTCATCTCTGCTTGTCCTCAAGATGACTCTATCAGAGCACTGGGGAGCAGGACAGGACGGACTTGTCATCACCATTAGGGGTGCGGGTGTCCCCCTCTCTTTCCTGCTAATCCTCATTATGATTACCCTCTCTCTAGGGCAAGAAAGCAAACCTTTTGGTCTTTATTTCTTACCACTTTTTACAATTTGATAGGCACACACACACAAAGGAATTTCATTGTTCTTTTAATTTGTATCTATTTGATCACTCTAAGAGTGAACCTTTTTTCTTGTTTAGCTATTTGTATGTTTTCTTTGTAAATGATTTTTTTTCTTTGCTAATGAGTTATTTATGGCCTTTGCCTTGGTTTTTTCCTGTATCTTTTCACTTTTGATTTTTTTGAAGTTACATATTTAATAGGTAAATACATCTTTTGTTTTGGTAAGCTCTTACAAAATCAAACAAAATTGGGTGTAGAAAGAAAATGTTAATAGCTTCCACTTTCTCCTCTGCAATTCTGAACTCCCAGGAAAGCACTAACAATTTACATTTGCTGGGTAACTGCTATCACTTCTTCGGTATTAGTGCAAATTTATTCTCTCTCTTTCTCTCTTTCTATATATATATTTATATGTATTTATTTTTTCTTTTTCCTTCTCATAAAAGTAGAAACATTCTTTATCTTTTAATCCAAGATCTGTTTTTAAAAAATTCTACATTTCAAACTGATTCTCAGATTCCTATGCTTCTTTTCTGTTTTGCAAATTCTTTCCTGTTATCTTGACTTTAAGAGTTAAGCAAGAATCTCTGGTCACTTTACAGATTAGAGAAACTGAGTCTCAGGGAGGACATGCAATTTGCCTAGATCGTTCCAGGGCTCAACAGTGGGACAAAAGCCCCAGGACAAGAACCTCCTGATTTTGGAGGGGGTTCCTTTTCTATGCTGAGTGAATCAGACCTTCTGCCCTTAAAGTCACCCTCCCAAGGTACACAAGCTGAGTTGGGGGTCCGAGAAAGTCTAAGTACTGAGAGAGTCAAATGAAGGAAGAGAAATTCAAATCAATCCCTAATGTGTTAGGTGACCTTGGGGTGACTTGTTTGCCCTCTCTGGGTTCCCTGGGTTCTCATCTATGAAGTGTTTGGCCTTACCAGAGTATTTCAAACTGTGCTCTTTGGGGCTTTAGGGAGCCCTTGCTAGTTACCGTTCCTCAATGGGGCGCCTGGGTGGTTCAGTTGGTTTGGCCTCTGCTTTCAGCTCAGGTCATGATCCCGGGGTCCTGGGATCGAGTCCCATATCGGGCTCCCTGCTCAGCTGGGAATCTGCGTCTCCCTCTCCTCCCTCCTCGTGCTCTCTGTCTCTCCTTCTCTCTCAAATAAATAAATAAATAAAATCTTTTTAAAAAAGTGGACACAGGGAGCACCTTCAGGGGTGTCATTGCAATAGTTTGTGCTGGTGAAAAGTTGGAAGCAATTGGACATGTCCACCCGTAAGGGATGGGTTACCTGCCAGGGATCACTCATTTGTCATCTCTTTACTCATTCATGGAATAGTTATTATGACTTCAGGGCACTGCTCTAGACATGGGGAATCATCTGTGAATAAAACTGACCAAGTCTTCACCTTCTCGGAGCTTACCTGGAAGGCAGAGCCTCCTGGCCATGACCTGCATCCTAGTTAGGGGACATGAGACGGATCCCTGCATCCCGGTGTGGATGGGTCTCTCCAGGCCATAGGGCTGCATGGTGGAAGAAGGGATCGAGACCAGAGAGGGCTGATTCCTTTCATACAAGCCCCTCCCTTACATCGGTCTGTCTGTGGATGAGCCTGTAAATGGAAAGGTGCTGAGGAAGAGCTGGGGGGGGTACATCCCCAAATGATGGTGTTGTTTCTGGAAAGAGAAATGAGGGTAGCCTGCACTGAGGGTACTTTAACTTTATATTTTTTAAGAAGATTTTATTTATTTATTTGACAGACAGAGATCACAAGTAGGCAGAGAGGCAGGCAGAGAGAGAGGGGGAAGCAGGCTCCCCACTGAGCAGAGAGCCCGATTCGGGGCTTGATCCCAGGACCCTGAGATCATGACCTGAGCCGAAGGCAGAGGCTTTAACCCACTGAGCCACCAGGTGCCCTTGTATTTTTTTTTTTTTTTTTTTGACCAAGGAAGATATATTCAAGCATTATTTGTGGTTAAACAATACATACAGATATAGATATAGATATATTTTTAAGTTTAAAATAAACTTAAGTCCAAAGAGAAAGAAAAGACAAAAAAGTGTATAAGTTTCAGTTTCTCAGAGTCCTTCAAAATCTAACATGCTCAGACTCTAGAATCTACCTAAAGTGATGAAGCATCTTGGTTTGGGGATCAGAGATTTTAAATTACACAAACCAATGAATGTTACTGTCTGGATCCAAGCACAAGCTCGCCTCAGCCGGAATTCAGTGTGTTCAGCCCCAGCTCACCCCTTCTCAGTTACTTAGAATCCCCATCTCAGCCTGGCTGGAAGGGAGCACCTCCCCTGAGACTTCTTTCACCAATGAGGGAACATAGGGCCAGGCACTGTGATTTCTTTTTCTTTTAAATTAACTGGATATATTTGACATATAACACTGTGTAAGCTTTAGGTATATGAAATGTTAAGTGATTTCTTGTTTTGCCAAGGACTCAGTTAATGGTAGAGCCCATCACGAAGGGGGAAGCAAGCCTGCCTTACCTCCAGATTCTGGGTCCAATGTCCCAGGGGAGGGGACAGAGTAGGAGAGCCGGGGACGCCATCCCCCAGCCTCCCCCTGGAAGCTCCAATGACGATTTCCTGAGTCCCGGTGTCCAGCACTTGCTGAAAGGGAGCCTTGTCGACATGGAAGGAGATCAAGGCAGCCGGGGGGTGCCGAAACCTACTGTCGGGTCCACATCTCCCGAAGAGATAGGGACACTTGGGACACTGCCCCCACCCCCTCCTCAAGCTCTCTCCATTCAAATTCCACGGGGCTTTGGAATCACTAGACTGTCTCCCGCTCCCAGGAAACCCCAGGCTTCAGTGGAGCCAGGCGACTGGCCATCCATCACCCTTATCTCCTGGCTCTGGCGGCCCCAGGTCCCTGGCCTGGATGGGCCCAGGGGGCAGGAGGGGTAGGGGAGGGGTGGGGCCTGGGGGGTCCTCGATAACAAGAAAGGCAGCTGTCCCCTGGGGGAGCTTCAAAGTGCCTGGAGCTGAAATTTATGTGCAGACTTGCTCCCATTAGGGGTCAAAGGGCCATTCATCCCACAAATAGTCATTGAGCACCTACTACGTGCCAGGCACTGGGCTCGGGCCCGGAGATTTTGTGGTTTGTAGGTCCAAAGCTTAGCCCCAAGCCTGGCAGATGGTTATAGGGCAACACAAGTGGCTGTTTTTATGACTGCAGTTGATAGATACAATCGCTCATCTGTGATGCATGTGTTGAGATGCTGTGTGCTGGGCAGTTGCTGGCAGGGGACACAGCATGCAGGCCCGGGGGTGGGGTTTGCAAGCACCACCCTCCCCCACCCGCTTCTCCTCAGCTGAGGACTCAAGGTATGCAAAAGGGGGTCTCTGCACAGGGCCCTGGAAAGCCACTGGACTCGACCACTTCTCAAATCCCTTTCTCTCCCAGACTCTAGGGGCCCACATCTGCAGAGCTGAGATCTGCTTTTCTGAGATGCTCGCCAGTAGGTTCCTAGCTCTGTCCTATGGGCCTTACGCAGACTCTTAAAACCTCAGTGTATTCATGAACAAAATGGGGACAGCAACAGTTCCTGTCCTGACTTATCCTATCCTATCTTGGGTTATCATGAGGATAAAATGAGAAAAAGATTCTAAAACACTTGGCATAGGTCTGCACAGTTCAGTCTTCAATAAGTGGTAGCCACTAACAAACAAAATAGTGATAGTCCTCGGAATCAGAACAGGCAACAACAGCAGCAGGAGGAAGGAGTAAGAAACATTAAGACCTAAACGTTCTAGGGAGAAAGCCCTTCTCTGTTCTCAGGGAACCTCAGTTTGGCCAGGCAGGGCGCACAGGGTTTCCAAGGATGCTTTGTTGCTGCAGAATTCACATCAGCAGAAGAGGAAAGACATGGGGAGCTGGCACACTTCTGCTCCCCACCATGGGGGCAGTATAACTGCAGATGAGCAAGGGGAGGTGGCCCCGGGAAGGTTGATAGGTTTCCCAGTGTCGTGGAGCTTGGGTGAGCTGGGCTTCAGCAGAGCTTGTCCCCCACCTATACCCCTGCCAGTGCTGCAGGGGGAGCTCCCCAAGGACACGGTTGTGGGAGAACTGTGTGCCCGCTCCCCCAAATGCATACATTGAAATCCTAACCCCCAGTATCTCAGAAGGTAGCCACATCTGGAGACAGTGTCCTTACAGAGGTAATCATGTGAAAATGAAAGCATCTTGTAAAACTGGTGTCCTTGCTCCAGGGGGAAATTTGGACAGAGACACGCATGGAGGGAATGCGATATGAAGAGACCAGGAGAAAACGGTCATGTACAAGAGATGCCTGGACCACAACCTTCCCTCACAGCCCTCCAAAGGAACCAACGCTGCCAACACCCTCGTTCTGGACTTTCCAGCCCCAGGACTGTGAGGAAATAAATTCCCATTTCAGGCCTGTAGTCTGTGGGGACTTAGTCAGGGCAGCCCTGTGGGCAGAGTGCGGAGCTCCTCACAGACCCCATGTATGGGCTAAGTGCCCAGGATTCCCTGACGACGTCCTGGGCAGGCCGGGGGAATGATGTGAGCAATCATCCTCTTCCTCCCTAGAACCCGGGATGTTGGACAGAACCCGGCGGCCAGCAAGGCCGTGTCTGGCCACCAGGTCAAGGCCATAGGATTGCTCTTTGTTTCCTGTGGCTCTCTGAGCACCAAAAATTCATTTTCTGGGTGCCTTCCTGGGGAAGCTCAATGAACCTCACTCACGTCTGTCCTCTGGGAAGACCTGGCAGGCGCGCCCTGGCCTCCCTGGGACGGGGGGTTTGTCAGAGTCTGGGAATTACTGAGCTGGCTGAATCTCTTTCCTCTTCTCTCTGTGATCCTTTTTCTCATCTTTCCCTTCCTTCTTCTCCGGCGTCCCTCCCCCGGGACTGTGCTCGGTGGTATCCTCCCCACATCCCATCCCCACACTGCTTCCTCCAAGCCCCACTCTTCCCAGGCCACCCTCACTTGGTGGCGCTCAGCAGGAAAAGCTCCCTTGTCCAAAGCCCTAGGCTGCCTTGGAGAGGGAGGCAGGAAAGTCTAAACTCGCTACTTTGGAGCTGAGAAGAAATTATCCAGAGCTGGTTTCTCCTCCCACGTTCCAGGGAGGCTTGTTCTTGTCCCTGGCCTGGATACATTATTATATTTTGCTTTAATTGCATTAAAGCAAATGACTATGCCCCCTGTGGTTTGGATCAGGTTGAGGATCTGATAATCAACCCTGGCACAGTCTAGACAGGAGTCACTTTGAAGCTGTTTTTAGCAGGATGAGAACAAACAATTTTTCCAAAGTGGTCACATTAGACAAACAGGGTGGTGGGTCATCTTTTTGGGAAGGAGCAGGCCCTGGCTCCAGGCTGCCTGCTGACGGACTCCCAGGCTCCTGGGAGGACTGTGGACAGGACTCCCTGGGACGCAAAGAACTTAAGTAGAGAGGTCATAGGCATAGGTCTCCCACAATGTCAAATCTTGTCCAGGTGCCTCTTCCTGGAAGCCCATCCTGACTGACACCACTTGGCCCAGAGCTGAAAGGCAGCAAAGTGCTGGGAGGACACAGTGGGCCTTGGAGATGGAAGAAAGAGGGAAATCACCCAGGGCACCACAAAAGGTGGACTCGCTTGATGCAAAAGTATTCTCTCTTCAGCTGTGCTCTCTGGGCCTCAGTTTCCTTGTGTGAAATGGGATGGCTAGTGCTACCGTGCAGGGCCGAGGGGGGGTTTCTGAGAGTGTAAGCATGTAGAGCATCCACATGGTGCCTGGCATGGGCTCTGCACTCTGCCTGGTGGCCTTTCCCTTACAGGAGCCACAGCTCCCCTCAGCCATTCTCAGAGCCTTCCCTGGTCCCACAGTTCAGACGGAAGAAGTTCTGGCTTCTGTGGCAACCAAAGGAACCTGGAACCCTTAGCCATGCTCTGGCTCCAGCTCCCTGGCCCTGGGAGGGAACTCAGTTTTCCTCTGTGTCTGCAGAAGCTCTGACCAAATGGTTTCTAAGTTCCCTGGCAGCTCTGACATTAGAAGGTCTTGAGCAGGAACCAGAGAGGGGCAGGTCCACGGCAGAAGACTCTGCTTTTCCAAATATACCCTGTGCTCCATCCTGCTTGCTGCTCTGGCTGGGGACCAGCAGCATGGGCCTTACCCAGGAGCAGGACAGAAATGCAGACTCTCAGGCCCCACCCAGGGCACCCGAATCAGAATCTGTATTTTATTTTATTTTTTTTAAAGAATTTATTTATTTATTTGACAGAGAGAGATCACAAGTAGGCAGAGAGGCAGGCAGAGAGAGAGGAGGAAGCAGGCTCCCCGCTGAGCAGAGAGCCCAATGCGGGACTCTGAGATCATGCCTGAGCCGAAGGCAGTGGCTTAACCCACTGAGCCACCCAGGCGCCCCCAGAATCTGTATTTTAACAAGATGCCCAGCCCTTGAAAAGCTGTTTTATATACAATCAGTCTGAAATGAGAATTTGAAAAGGCTTTTGTTTGTATATATTTGAGGAATTGTTAAAAAACTATGAAGATGTCATTTTTTATTTTTTTTCAAAACCAGTATAGCTGTTGCAAAAATGTTAAAGGAATCCAGCACATTTCAGGGAAGAAATGATTTATGTAACTCTGGCAAACAGCTTTTTCTCCAGGGAATTGATCTTTCTGTGTAAGTCAGGGTTGCCACTTGCCATTGGATCTTTGGTCTCTTCCCAACAAGTGTCTTGCTCACGCCTGATTCCTGGAGGGCTGTGTGTGTGTGTGTGTGTGTGTGTGTGTGTGTGTGTGTGACGGTATCTTGCAGCTGATCCAGTGGGCAGGGACTTCAGCAAAGTCAGCAAAACCAGGATGGAAATAAACTGAATTCCTGAGAGCTCTAGGGTAAGCACGAGGAGCACGGGAAACCAGCGCTCAGATAAACTCAAGCAGCGCACATAGTCTGTGGATTAGTCAGCCACCCTGGCTTTCCAGCAGGGCCTGTCTGCTAGAGGGCTTCCTGCCTCTCCCTGCAGCCCAGCCTCCAACGGGGCTGAGTCCTGTTTCTCTTGCTCCATAACAAAAGCCCCAGACACTGGACCATCCACTTCAAGGAACTGATTCCCCAAAAGTGAGCACAACGTTGGCAAAGATCTTTATACAAGAATATACATCATGTACTACTGATAAGAGTGAAAAGCCAGGGGAAAAAATCTGAGCATCCAGGAGTAGGGGGCCAGAAGTCACTTTGTGATGTATTTTGAGTCCGCAGGCAGTGCCCGGGAGCAGATCAGCTCTCATGCTCAGGAGTCAGCAGGTCTGGACCTGTGCGATGTTTTCAGCGAGTCATTTAGCCTCTCCGAGCCTCAGCTTCCTTGGCTGGAGAATGGAGGTAATCCTGATACCAAATTCATTTTCTTGTTTTCAGGATTAAATGAGGACATGCGTGGAAAATATCTAACACAGAAGCTGGCACATGGTAAGTGCTTGGTATGTGTTGGTTTACTGTGCTCCAATTCACATGGAGAAAAATGTCATACATGGACATTCATGCCGTGGAAATATAGATGTAGTATGGTGAAAGCTAAAAAAGTGGATTGTAGGGCGCCTGGGTGGTTCAGTTGGTTCAGTGTCTGCCTTCAGCCCATGTCATGACCTCAGGGTCCTGGGATCAAGCCCCATATCAGGCTCCCTGCTCGGCGGGGGTCTGCTTCTCCTTCTTTCTCTGCCCCTCCCCCCAGCTCGTGTTCTCTCTCTCTCTCAAATAAATAAAGAAAATCTTCCAAAAAAAGAGCAGATTATAACTCAGCATGATCCACTTTATAAGCCTATGTGTATGTATTCACATTTAAAATGATATGAATTCGGGGTGTCTGGGTGGCTCAGTCGGTTAAGTGTCTGACTTGATTTTAGCCAAGGTCATGATCTCATGGGGCCCCACGTGGGACTCCACACGGAGCATGGAGCCTGCTCAGGATTTTCTCTCTCCCTCTCCCTGTGCCCCCCCCTTAAAAAATTATATGAATCAACAGCCACATAATAGAACTGTCATTGTTAAAAGAATAGGAAGTGGTTGAACACCATGTAACCATGTCTCATCTCTCAAACTCACTTCCATCATCTCTGCCTGGGAGCACCACGGAAAAGCAGAGTTGGACCTGTCTTTCATAAGGAACATAAAGACAAAACAAAAGTGGTACCAACTAAGTACTTACTAGGAGCCAGGCGCCCTCTGGGTGTACTACTAGCCAATTTATTTTTCACAACCACCTATGAAGTGGCTACTCTTACTTCCCATTTTACAGATGAGGGAGCTGAGGCCCCCAAAAGCCTTAGTTGTGATTTGCCTGAGGTCTCAGAGCCAGAAAGCTGTTAAAGGATGGTTTCAAAGCCAGGCTCTTAATTACTATGCTGTGCCACCTCTTAGACATTTCATTTTACCAATAAGGAAACTAACACCCAGAAAAGCAGGGCATCTGGCCCAAGGCCACATGCAAAGCAGGAGCAGAGGAAGAAGTAGGACCAGGGCATCCCAGGGCCCTGGGTAGTTAGCGTTTGCCGTCCTCTGCAGCCAGAGCCTCCGGATAAGTCCAGGCCCTTGGCAAGCAAGGGAGACAACCCATGAAAGGCCTGCACCTTTGCCCCGGAGCACTGAGCCCCACTTTAAGTCCTGTGTAATTTAAGGCAAATGGAATCCATATGGCTCTGATTCATTTACACTTAAATCTTCAAAATATTGTGTTTTAAGAGCTGTTACTTACAAAGCCTTCAAAACCTGTTAAATAAGATTCAGCTCCCCCATGCCTCCTTCCCACCCCCACCCCCAATCCAGCCTCCCTCCCCAGCCCCCCTTCTCCACTGGGCTCACACCAGCATCTGGTGGGCCTGGAAAGACACTCCCTCAGACTTGGAAACCTGGCTGTGGGCACAAGGAGACCATTACTAGGATGTCCAGAGCAACACTTTTTTGTGCCAGATTTACATCATGTGATACCATACAGCAGTGGAACCCAATAAACAAGGTCTATACATGTTGAAACGGACAAGTCTCACAAACACATCGTTGGGAGAAAACACCAAAACAAGTTGCAGATGAAGTCATAACCATGATAACAGTTACACAAAATTTTCAAACCTTGAAAATTGGGGCGTCTGAGTGGTGCAGTCAGTGGAGCACCTGACTCTTGATTTTGGCTCAGGTCATGATCTCAGGGTTGTGGGATCGAGCCCTGGGTCTGACTCTGTACTCAGCAGGGAGCCTGCTGCAGATTCTCTCTCTCTTTCTCTCTGCCCCTCCCCCCACTTTCTCTCTCAATAAATAAATCAATAAAATCTTTTAAAATGCCAAATCATTTTTTAGACATATAAACTACTCTGATAAGGTTTATTTTTTAAGCTGGTCATGGGTACGTGAATGTTGGCTACATCACGGATACATGTTTGTATAATCTTGAAAAACCACCTAATCAAATTAAGATTAAAGTTTATACTTAGCATCAGTACAAGAAAGTTAGCTTGTATATTAGAAAGTCCAAGCTGCTCATTTCATGGAAGGGGGGAAGGAACTAATTGCGAGTTTGTTAGCTATGGAACACTTACTATTTTACTGGCCAGGCACACGTCATCTCAGTCCCACACTGCTGCTCTGGGGTCGACGTCAATGAGATCTCCATGTCAGGGGTGAGGCAGCTGAGGCTCGGAAGTTTCCTCCAGGTCATGCCGCTTGTAAACCATGGGGTCAGAATACAAACTGCGGCCTTCTGCCTCCCAGCACGCACCCCAGGTCCCATGCTGTGGAGACAGGCATTGTTATTTGGTGCTGACCCCCCATTCTCTGGGTTTGGTTTCATCATTGCCAGCCTGAGCCTCTGAGTAGTCGGAGCGACCTGTTAGCGGTGGCTCAGGGAGGTAAATCCACAGAAAGCAGACCAGTGAGCCTCTTGACTCCTTGTCTAGTGCTCTTTCCATACCAGCCCTCTGGAGATCTGGGCGTGGGAGAATGTAATCGTGTTTACTGATACCTTCCACTTTTTTTTCTTTTAAGATGTTAAGATTTTACTTACAGCTCTCTCATGTAAGAGAGCACGAGAGAACACAGAGAGCACGGGGTAGAGGTGGGGGTGGCAGAAGGAGAAGCAGATTCCCGCTTCCTGTGCAGTTTGGTTACTTCCAAGGGGAATCAAGACCCCAAAGTCACCTTGGCCAGGCTGGGGAACAGAGTTGTATAGAAAGGAAGAACCTGGTGAACCTTGGGTGTTGTAGCTAGCTCTCCTTTCATTCATGATCCAAACTATCAGTCAGGGGCCCTGCAGGAAACAGGTGGTATGCTCAAATAGCGTAATTTGAGAAGAATGTAAGAAAGGGACTATCCACAAATTTATAGGGGGGCGGTGTTGGAAAAGCAATGAGTCCCAGTGCAAGGGACTGAGGCTGGCAAGAGCAGTGAGCTGTTATCACCTAGGTCTGGGGGATAAAATGAGGAACGTTCTCTAATTGAGACGAGCAACTTTCTGCTGTGGGCTGTCCACTCAGAGCTGCGGCCACTGGTAGAAGGTGCAGCCAAGCCAGCAAGGAGGGGTCAAGGAAATGTGTCCCAGTGTCATGCTCCTCCTTCCCTCAGATGCCCTGCAAGTACTCCTTTCAGCCAAATCTAGTGGGAAACAGAGGCCAGGAGACTCAAAGCTATTTATGCAGGTCGGCCTCCCAGGGCACAGAGCATGATGCGGAGAGCCAGAGACTGAATCCAGCGGGGCCAATGTATTTACCCATTCCACAGTAAATACTGGCTTTCCTTCAGACATGCACAGTCTGACCATTTCTTCCCACCTTCACAGCCAGCCGCGGGTCTGAGCCACTCATCCCTTGGCTGGAACACTGCAGGAGATTCCTAGGTGATCTCTAGCTTCTACCCTCTGTTCTGTCTGTTCTTAACAACCAGAGTGATTCTTGTAAATGGAAAGTCAGACCACGTCACACCTGTTCTCAAAATCTTCAAACTTCCTAGAGCAAAAGCCAAAGTCTTTACATGACCTCACAAGTTCCTGGATAAGGTCATCCCCCCAGACCCTCCTGACCTCATTTCTGTATTTTTCTCCAGTCCTCACTCTGCTCAGGCCACACTGGCTTTGCTCTTCTTTGATACACAGGGAAAGTTCCTGCTTTAGGGCCTTTGTTGATCCCTCTTCTGGAATGTTCTTCCCCACCCCCTACCTCCATCTAATCAAGGGTCTCCTGCTCCAAGACCTACTCTGACCCTCCTTTGTAAAGCTGCAAACTGTCTCTCTGTCTCTTGCCACTACTGCTCCCCATTGTCCACCTCTAGTTTTCTTTTCCCCACGTCACTTGGCATCTTTGACCATGCCATATAAATGACCTATTTGTTACATTTACTACTATCTCTCCACACTAGATGCAAGCTCCATGAGCATAAGACTCTGTTTTGTTCATCAGTATATCTCCAGAACTTGGAAAATAGTTAAGTATTCAATACATAACTACTGGATTATATTGAATGACTAAAATGGGGTTGAGGAAATACCAGACTTGGGTTGTTTCAGTTAGAGAACGGCAGAGGATAGACAGCAGCAAGAGGATTAGTGGATGCAATACGAGGGGAAGGGAAAAAAGTCAACATGGAATTATTCATTATCTACTACATACCTGTTAAAAGTCGTGGCTTATCAGCAGAGATCAACGGCCAGACCCTTTTGTATGACCTTTGACCTAGCAATTCCACTTTCAAGAATTTGTATTAAAGAAAATGTCAAAGTTATTTGGATAAAAATTTAATCACAATGAAATTCTTTGCAGTTGTTTATATTAGTGAAAAACTGGAAACAACGTAGGTGTCTAGGAATCGTGGAATGCCTAACTCAATGCTTAAGTACGTTCCAACCATAAGATGGAATACTGTGCAAACATTAAATGTATTCATTGACTATGTATGATAATTGCTCAGTGGAAAAGGCACATTACAAAACAGCATTATGGTATAATCTTGTTTAATTAAAATATATATGCATTTTTAACAGTCTGAAAAGCTATAACTCAAAATATTAATAACACCTAATCTTTGGATGACACTCTATGTGTGTTTAATTTCTTTCTGTCTCTATTTTCTAAATTTGTTTCAAGGAATTTGGATTATTTATTTATTTAATTTAAAAAAGATTTTATTTATTTATTCAACAGAGAGAGAGAGAGAAAAAAAAAAGCACAAGCAGGAAGAGCAGCAGGCAGAGGGAGAAGCAGATTCCTGACTGAGCTGGAAGCCTATGCGGGACTGGATCCCAGGACCCTGGGTTCATGACCTGAGCTGAAGGCAGATGCTTAACCCACTGAGCCACCCAGGCCTCTCTGGATTATTTATTTTTATAAAACTACATTTGTATTTTTTAAACAGTAGTTATTTACTAGCTCTTGGACAAGTAACCTGACTTCTCTGGACCTCAGTTCCTTCATTTTTAAAAACAGAAATAAAAACAGCTTTGGGGAGGTCGGTGGAGGAGGGCTAGACTGGTAGTAGGGATTAAGGAGGGTACCTGTTGTGATGAGTACTGGTGTTGTATGTAAGTGATGAATCTCTAAATTCTACTCCTGAAACTAATATTACACTATATGTTAACTAACTGGAATTTAAATAAAAACTTGAAACAAACAAGCAAAAAAAAAAAAAAAGAAAAAAGAAATAAAAACAGCTTCATGTCTGTCCTATTTCACAAGAGTTGCTCTTAGATGTGTATTGGAGGAATTGACCAAAACTGTAAGAGAAGAAAAATAATTAAGAGTGTAAGGATTGAAAGGGAAAAGATAGAACTATCACCATTTGCAGTGATTATGTTTATTGACTTAGAAAAATCAATTCCACCTATAAAAATTAATAGCATTCCTCTGTTCCAGCAATAACCAACTAGAAAATACAATTTCAAAATACAATACCATCCATAACAAAAACTACAACGTCTCCGGGAAGTAATTAGGAACAAAGCCAAGACGTCCCCTTTCATTATTTCTATTCAACATTAAAGTGATTATTTTAGCCATTGCAATCATAAAAGAAAAGTTACTAAAAGGCATACAACTTGGAAAAGAATTAAAATTGGATTTTTTAAAATAGATTATATGATTTTGTGTGGAAAAACTTAAGAAATTTATGATAGACAATATTAAACTGAGGACACTAGGTCAGTATTTTTTTAAGAAATCGATTTTATCTCTATGGTAGCTCATACAATTTAAAAATTAAATTAAAAAAATACCATTACATTAGCTCCCAAACCCATAAAATTCCTAGAAATAAATTTGTCAAAAGATATATAATACTTCTATCCTCAAAGCTACAAAATATTGATAAAATAAATTAAACAGATCTAAAAGAATGGAGAGCTATACTGTGTTCATAGATTGGAAGATTCCATATTGTTGAGATATTAATATTCTCCAAATTCATATATAGATTCAACATAATCTCATTCAAAAATATTACAAAATATTGAAGATCTAAATGTGAGAACTGAAACCATAAAACTCCTAAGAAAACATAGGCAGTAATCTCTTTGACATTGGCCTTAGCAACATTTTCCTATACAGGTCTCCACAGGCAAGGGAAACAAAAGCAAAAATAAACTACTGGGACTATAGCAAAATAAAAGGCTTTTGAACAGTGAAGGAGACCATGAGAAAAATGAAAAAGCAACCCACTGAATAGGAGAAGGCATTTGTAAATAATACATCTGATGAGGGGTTAATATTAAAAATATTTAAAAAGTTACACAACTCAACACCAAAAATGCTCAAAATAACCCTAATAAATATGGGCAGAAGACCTAAATAGGTATTTTTCTAAAAAAGACATAGAGATGGCCAACAGACACATGAAAAGATGTTCAGCATCTTTACTCATCAGGGAAATGCAAATCAAAACCGCAGTGAGATCTCACCTTACACCTGTCAGAATGGCTAGTATCAAAAGGGCAAGAAATAACGGGTATTGGCAAGGATATGGAGAAAGGAAAGCCTTGTCTACTATTGGGAATACAAACTGGTACAGCCACTGTGGAAAAACAGTATGGACGTTCTTCAAAAAATAAAATATGGAAATACCATATAATCCAGTAATTCCACTACTGATTACCTAAAAAAAATGTGAACACTAATTCAAAAAAATATATGCACCCTTATGTTTACTGCAGCATTACTTACAATAGCCAAGATACAGAAGCAATCTAAATGTCCACTGTTAGATGAATAAAGAAACTGTGAATAAAGAAATGTTCCATATATATAGAATATATATTCTCTCTCTCTCTCTCTCTATATATATATAGACTATTACTCATCCAGAAAAAAGAATGAGCTCTTGCCATCTGTGACAACAGAGAAGGACCCAGAGGCTGTAATGCTAAGTGAAAGAAGTCAGAAAAAGACAAATACCATATGATTTCACTTAAATGTGGAATCCAACACATTATATGTTATTTAAAAAAAATGTGGAATCCAAACAAGCAAAGACAAACCCATATATAGAGAGAACAAGCTGGTGGTTGCCAAAGGGGTGGGAATAAGGGGATGGGCAAAATGGGTGAAGGGGAGTGGGAGGCACAGGCTTCCAGTTACAGAATGAATAAGTCACAGCTATGAAAGATAGAGCACAGGGAATATGGTCAGTGGTATTGCAATAGTGTTGTGTGGTGACAGACAGGAGCTAGACTTGTGGTGAGCACAGCACAATGTCTAGAACTGTCAAATCCCTGTGTTACACTCCTGAAACTAATGTAACATTGCATGTTAACTCTACTTCAATTAGAAGAATGTTTAAGGGACACCTGGGTGGCTCAGTGGGTTGAAGCCTCTGCCTTCAGCTCGGGTCATGATCCCAGGGTCCTGAGACCCTCCTCCGCAGAGGGCCTGCTTCCTCCTCTCTCTCTGCCGCCTCTCAGCCTACTTGGGATCTCTCTCTGTCAAATGAATAAATAAATGAATAAATGAATAAATAAAATCTTTTTTAAAAAAGAAAAATGTTTAAAAAATTACAAGATTTCTTTGAAGCATAATTTAATTCTAAAATTTAGATGGAAATGTAAACAACTTCAAGTATTCAAATGAATCTTCAAAAAAGGGAGCAAAGTTGAAGGACTTACCCCACCTGATTTCAGGACTCATTGTAAAACCACAATAATCAGGAAACGTGGTAGTGGCCTGAGAAGAGATACATAGATCAATAAAACAAAATAGTATCTAGAAATAAACTCACACATATATATGGTCATCTGACTTTCACCAAAAGTTCCACAGTAATTTAATGGGGAAAGAAAACACTTTCAACAAACTGTGCTGGAGCAACTAGATATAAGTGTGAAAAGAAAATGACCCTCAATCTCTACCTCACTCTACACCCCCAAACCAATTCCAGATGAACCAAAGATCTAAATGCAAAAGTTAAAACCTCTAGGATTGTCTACAAAGTCTCTAGAAACAAAGAGGAGAAAATTTTCAACCTTGGGGTAAACAGATATTTCTTGGAGAGATGTCAGTAGGCTAAGAATGTGGGGTGGGGGGCACAGGATATATGGAAACTCTCGTACTTTCCACCCAACTTTGCTGTGAACCAAAAACTGCTTTTAAAAGAATATTCTGTTAGGGGCG